>NW_025547735.1:20000-35000 GCF_905237065.1 Salmo salar
TTCCCGGAGGTACTGCAATACCGGGTCGATGCGTGGAGCGGACGGAGCAAGCCCCATTTCCGACTCCCTGTTCGAAAAATCCATTTAATATGTAGTCCCCCGATGGGGGACGTATCAGATATTAAACTGATAAGAACAGATTTTTTTTTTATAAAATATATTTATTACGTTCAAAACCCAACAAAAATCTTATACAATCAATCAATTCAAACACAAATTCCATTAAACATTTCAAAACTATTCAATAATAACCAAACCCAAAAACCAAAAGTCATGGGAGCATTTTCCCTCCCCTTCCCATCTACAAACCAAAACCTACACCAAAAAATCAAAGAAAAACTCACCCCATCCCGACCGACGGGGACGCCTTCTCCACTCCTGACGCTCCCCCGTCGGCCGCCATCCCCTCTCCCCTGGATGCGGTAACAGCGCCCGACACACGCTCACCCTGCGTCCCGTACCCCACACTTAGGTCTACCACCCTGCCCTCCTCCTGACTCCGGCCCGGGGACCCCACGAGCCCAAACAGGGAGCTTAAGCCTCCCTCCATCGCCCAATCCTGGGCCATGCCTGTAAGGTCAAGCTCAGACAGGGGTGTAAAGGTGAAGGAAGAGGGAACCCAAGAGGGCCCTGCAACCTCCCCCTCCCCTCCACCCTGATCTGCCCCCCTCCCTCTTTTACCACCCATCCTCCTTGAGCGCTCCCCTCTTTTCGACCTCTTGTATGGTGGAGTAAAAGGCAAAAAGTTTTCATAGCTTGCCTCCTTCTCCACCTCCACCCGTGATTTCACCTCTTTACTGTCCCCCCACTCCTTCACTCCTTCTCCTACTGGTCCCGCCACAACTACCTTCTCTGTCTCCTCCCTTTCTGTCTTTTCCTTCTCCACCACCTTCTTCCCTGTCTCCTTCCTTTCTGTCTCTTTCTTCTCCACCACCTTCTTCCCTGTCTCCTTCCTTTCTGTCTCTTTCTTCTCCACCACCTTCTTCCCTGTCTCCTTCTTTTCTGTCTCTTTCTTCTCCACCACCTTCTTCCCTATCTCCTTCCTTTCTGTCTTTTCCTTCTCCACCACCTTCTTCCCTGTCTCCTTCCTTTCTGTCTCTTTCTTCTCCACCACCTTCTTCCCTGTCTCCTCCCTTTCTGTCTCTTTCTTCTCCACCGCCGTCTTCCCTGTCTCCTTCCTTTCTGTCTCTTTCTTCTCCACCGCCGTCTTCCCAGTCTCCTCCCTCTCTGTTGCCTTCTCCGTCTCCTTCCTCTCCACAGCCGTCTTCTCTGGCCCCTTCACTCTCCTGTCTCCTTCCTCCTCCTGCTCTCCTTCAGCCTCCTGCCCTTCCGTTTCCACTATGCTGTTGTCTTCTTTTTCTTTTTCTCCTCCCGCTTCCGTTTGCTCCTCCTCTTCCACCCGTGTGTCCGCTCCCTCTGTTCCAGTACTCAGTTCTTGGTCCCTCCTTCTACCCCCATCCCCGGCTCTCGTTCCCCCCCCAGCTGCAGACGCGTATGACCCTTGACGCGCCGGGCATTCACGCCACAGGTGCGTCAGCATGCCACACCTGTGACATGCCTTCGGCGCGTCACAGTCCCTCGCCTCGTGCTCTGCAGATCCACAATACCTGCACTTCTTTATGCTGCACGAGGCGAGGACGTGGCCGTAGGCCATACAACGCCTGCAGTACGGAGGCTGACGGGCATAATGCAACGTCCCCCTGTCATCCCCCAGGGAGAACATCGCCGGAGGATGGAGGTATCCACCCAATCCTTTTGGGTCCTCTCTTAGGAGGGCCTGGAAACCCCTCCTCCCGGTCCAAAAACCCAAAGAATCCTTGAGGTGCCTTCCTGAGGAGACACTATCCATGTATCTCCCCAGAAAGGCCCTCACCTCCTCGTCCTTCACGTAAGGGTTGTAAATGTTCACATTCACAACCCTGAAATTACTCTTCGCCAAGCTGGTCACCAAGTAATGAGACACCGGCCTCTCTGCTTGCACTTCTCTCGCCCTTCTGAGAACGTCATCGTGCTTCACTTCAGTGTGTAGCGCCACATCGTATGCCCCCTCCAAAGGGTTGTCTTGGAGGCAGAACACATCCTCCACCGTCAGTCCAAGGATCTCAATCAAAATGGTCCTCCCAAACTCATCTCTGCCAATTGGCTCCGTCGCCTTATCCTTCCAGGCAAACCGCACCGTATTCGCCAGCCCCATCCTAGGGACTGGCCTCCATGTAGAAGCCTGCGCCATCTCCGCAAAGAAAATTGGCGCACTCGCCTCCGCTTTCTTCCAAAAAGAAAAACTGAAAAAGAGCGGCAAAATAAACCAACCGTGAATCCAAATACCAAAACAACAAACTTTCCTCCCTCCTGCCTTCCTTCGACCTTTTGGCTCAGCGGGCTTTGGGGCACCTCGGTACCAAGCTTGATCTGAGCCAAAAGGCCGAGAAGCGATAACCCACAAATTGACCCCTGCACCCGCCGGTCCCGGGGCCTCGGCAGACCTCATCGGTTTGGCAAAAGTTGGCTCCTCCTCACCCAACGCTTCCCTGGTGACAGGCGGGTGTGTTTTTTTTAAAAGTCGCTAATGCGTCGTTAGGTCACTAGCTCTTTAATCCTAGTGCGACTATTTGTTCAATGCCCGGCAAATACACCAGTCATCGTCGGGCTTGAACTCAATTGCCCGAGCGACTACTTTGAGTGGAAAAAATACGCCGGTCGGTCAGCCGGCTTCAAGTCAAACGCCTGAGCAAAAAGTCTCGGCGTCATCTCTGTCAATTTCTCTTGAAACAAGATACCGGGCTCTGCCAGAAGCAAAGCCCTTCCAAAAATACGTTGAACTCGTAAGTGTTCCTCTCCACGGAAGTCTTTAGTAAAAGGCGAAAGGCTTGTGCGTAATGAAGAGAAACCAGAGTCGTATGGAAGTCAGAGGTCGGGGCCCGAGACACACACGGTGCACTCTAGGCCGGGTCCCCGCGGGTGGTCCCCGAACCCACTCTTCCAAGTTTTCGAGGGCTGTGGGTAAAAAGTCACAGACAGACAGACAGACAGACAGACAGACAGACAGACAGACAGACAGACAGACAGACAGACAGACAGACAGACAATCCTGGTGAAGTGATTGTATTTTTGGGGGGGCTCAAAACACACACACACACAATCCTGGTGAAGTGATTGTATTTTTGGGGGGGCTCAAAACACACACACACACACACACACACACACACACACACACACACACACACACACACACACACACACACACACACAATCCTGGTGAAGTGATTGTATTTTTGGGGGGCTCAAAACACACACACACACACACACACACACACACACACACACACACACACACACACACACACAAACAATCCTGGTGAAGTGATTGTATTTTTGGGGGCTCAAAACACACACACACACACACACACACACACACACACACACACACACACACACACACACACACACACACACACACACACACACACACAATCCTGGTGAAGTGATTGTATTTTTGGGGGGCTCAAAAAACACACACACACACACACACACACACACACACACACACACACACACACACACACAAACAATCCTGGTGAAGTGATTGTATTTTTTGGGGGGCTCAAAAACACACACACACACACACACACACACACAATCCTGGTGAAGTGATTGTATTTTTGGGGGCTCAAAACACACACACACACACACACACACACACACACACACACACACACACACACACACACACACACAAACAATCCTGGTGAAGTGATTGTATTTTTTGGGGGGCTCAAAACACACACACACACACACACACACACACACACACACACACACACACACACACACACACACACACACACACACACACACACAATCCTGGTGAAGTGATTGTATTTTTGGGGGGGCTCAAAAACACACACACACACACACACACACACACACACACACACACACACACACACACACACAAACAATCCTGGTGAAGTGATTGTATTTTTGGGGGGCCCAAAACACACACACACACACACACACACACACAATCCTGGTGAAGTGATTGTATTTTTGGGGGGGCTCAAAACACACACACACACACACACACACACACACACACACACACACACACACACACACACACACACAAACAATCCTGGTGAAGTGATTGTATTTTTGGGGGGGCTCAAAACACACACACACACACACACACACACACACTCCTGGCCAATGTATTTTTTTTTTTTTATTTTTTTTTAAGTAAAATGGCGGGAAAACGGGGGACCCCCATGAAGGGGGCTTCGCACTTGTTTCAGTTTGGATGATTCTTCTTTTTCATTCCTTCTCTTCTTCTGCTAGCTGTTTTACATAGATTTGGTGTATTTCTTTTTCCTTGACAATGGGAGAAAAGTGTTGCACCATTCCCGGAGGTACTGCAATACCGGGTCGATGCGTGGAGCGGACGGAGCAAGCCCCATTTCCGACTCCCTGTTCGAAAAATCCATTTAATATGTAGTCCCCCGATGGGGGACGTATCAGATATTAAACTGATAAGAACAGATACTACACTTGATCTGAGCCAAAAGGCCGAGAAGCGATAACCCACAAATTGACCCCTGCACCCGCTCGGGCCCCCGGGGCCTCGGCAGACCTCATCGGTTTGGCAAAAGTTGGCTCCTCCTCACCCAACGCTTCCCTGGTGACAGGCGGGTGTGTTTTTTTTAAAAGTCGCTAATGCGTCGTTAGGTCACTAGCTCTTTAATCCTAGTGCGACTATTTGTTCAATGCCCGGCAAATACACCAGTCATCGTCGGGCTTGAACTCAATTGCCCGAGCGACTACTTTGAGTGGAAAAAATACGCCGGTCGGTCAGCCGGCTTCAAGTCAAACGCCTGAGCAAAAAGTCTCGGCGTCATCTCTGTCAATTTCTCTTGAAACAAGATACCGGGCTCTGCCAGAAGCAAAGCCCTTCCAAAAATACGTTGAACTCGTAAGTGTTCCTCTCCACGGAAGTCTTTAGTAAAAGGCGAAAGGCTTGTGCGTAATGAAGAGAAACCAGAGTCGTATGGAAGTCAGAGGTCGGGGCCTGAGACACACACGGTGCACTCTAGGCCGGGTCCCCGCGGGTGGTCCCCGAACCCACTCTTCCAAGTTTTCGAGGGCTGTGGGTAAAAAGTCACAGACAGACAGACAGACAGACAGACAGACAGACAGACAGACAGACAGACAGACAGACAGACAGACAATCCTGGTGAAGTGATTGTATTTTTGGGGGGGCTCAAAACACACACACACACAATCCTGGTGAAGTGATTGTATTTTTGGGGGGCCTCAAACACACACACACACACACACACACACACACACACACACACACACACACACACACACACACACACACACACACAATCCTGGTGAAGTGATTGTATTTTTGGGGGCTCAAAAACACACACACACACACACACACACACACACACACACACACACACACACACACACACACACACAAACAATCCTGGTGAAGTGATTGTATTTTTGGGGGGCTCAAAACAACACACACACACACACACACACACACACACACACACACACACACACACACACACACACACACACACACACACACACAATCCTGGTGAAGTGATTGTATTTTTGGGGGGCTCAAAAAAACACACACACACACACACACACACACACACACACACACACACACACACACACACAAACAATCCTGGTGAAGTGATTGTATTTTTGGGGGGCTCAAAAACACACACACACACACACACACACACAATCCTGGTGAAGTGATTGTATTTTTTGGGGGCTCAAAACACACACACACACACACACACACACACACACACACACACACACACACACACAAACAATCCTGGTGAAGTGATTGTATTTTTGGGGGGCTCAAAACCACACACACACACACACACACACACACACACACACACACACACACACACACACACACAAACAATCCTGGTGAAGTGATTGTATTTTTGGGGGGCTCAAAACACACACACACACACACACACACACACACACACACACACACACACACACACACACACACACACACACACACACACACACAATCCTGGTGAAGTGATTGTATTTTTGGGGGCCTCAAAAACACACACACACACACACACACACACACACACACACACACACACACACACACACACACACAAACAATCCTGGTGAAGTGATTGTATTTTTGGGGGGCTCAAAAACACACACACACACACACACACACACACAATCCTGGTGAAGTGATTGTATTTTTGGGGGGCTCAAAACACACACACACACACACACACACACACACACACACACACACACACACACACACACACACAAACAATCCTGGTGAAGTGATTGTATTTTTGGGGGGCTCAAAACACACACACACACACACACACACACACACTCCTGGCCAATGTATTTTTTTTTTTTATTTTATTTTTTTTAAGTAAAATGGCGGGAAAACGGGGGACCCCCATGAAGGGGGCTTCGCACTTGTTTCAGTTTGGATGATTCTTCTTTTTTCATTCCTTCTCTTCTTCTGCTAGCTGTTTTACATAGATTTGGTGTATTTCTTTTTCCTTGACAATGGGAGAAAAGTGTTGCACCATTCCCGGAGGTACTGCAATACCGGTCGATGCGTGGAGCGGACGGAGCAAGCCCCATTTCCGACTCCCTGTTCGAAAAATCCATTTAATATGTAGTCCCCCGATGGGGGACGTATCAGATATTAAACTGATAAGAACAGATGATTAAAAGATTTTATTACTGTTCAAAAACATAAGCATAATAAACAAACCATCAACAATCATAATCATCACTTCCATTAAACTCAACACAAGGCATTTGAAATTTCAAAACAAATGAAACCCAAATTACAAATCAGGGGAGCATCTTCCCTCCCCTCAACACCCACATAAACTAGATTCCTAAATCTCTATATTTCCCTATCTCCCCATACCTATCTGATTCCTTTTCCCTATTCCCTTTACCACAGTCCTAAACCCCCCTTCCACCTCTCCCGGGCTGCATGCTGCCCCCACTTCCTCTCCTCCCTCTTCATCCTCCCCCTCACATTTTCTTCCACCCTCCTCACTATCCCCTCCACTCCCCAATCTCTCCCTGTCTTTACCATGTTCTGTCTGGCTTCCCACAGCCCCCGTTTAAAGAGGCTTATGAGAAGCCATAGTAGAAATCTGTCCCTTTCCGTCCCCTCGCTCTCCCTACTCCTCTCTCTACCCGAGCCCACGACAAAATAAAATCCCCTCTTACCTTACCTAACAACACCCGTGCCCTAGCCCACACTACTCCGGCAAAGGCACAGTCCCAAAAGGCATGGCGCACTGTCTCCTCCCCACCACAAGATGGTCTTGGGCAGGTGGGGGATCGCGCTAAGCTATGCCGGTACATAATGGAACGCACCGGCAAACACTTATGGAGGCTCAACCAATTCAGGTCCTTGAGCCTGTTGTCCAGACCCCGCGCCTGCACTCCCTCCCAGACCACTTCCGGGATACCCACCACAGGTGTCGGACACCCTCCCTGTCTGACCTCCTCGTACAGGTGCTTGTGGTCTAAACCTACTCGGGCAACTTCAACCTCGGGGTGCGCACGTAACCACTTGGCCGCGTGCCCAAAGTGCCACGGCAGCTGTTCCGCCCGAGGACCCGTGTTAGACCACACCATTACGCTTCTCGCCTGGTATGAGAAGAACACCCGCAGGAGGTAACCGGACGGGTGTACTACCGGATGAGCAAGCTCTGTCAACAAAAAGAAACAAAAATTGAGTCCAGCTTGAGGGGGAAGTGTGGTACCCCCCTACCTCCCCTCCCCGATGGGGCAAAGCATGCGTGCCCTGGCGACCCACTCGTACCTGCCACCCCACATGAACTGAAACACTAGCCTCACTAGAGGCCTCCTCAGACAAGCCGGCAATGGGTAGATGTACGCCAAATATAAAAGAGACGGCAATACATCCACCTTGAGGACCAGGACCTTGCCTACAAAAGACAACGACCTAGCCCTCCACATCGCTAGCTTCCTCTGTACCACTGCGATGCCCATGTTCCAGTTCAGCGTCGCTGAGCCGGAGGTCTCAAAATGAACCCCGAGAATCTTCAGGGCCCCGTTACAGAGAGATAACCCCCCGGGCACATCCGTCCTACCACGCCATCTTCCGAAAAACTTAACGGAAGACTTTGCGTGGTTAAGAACCGCTCCCGACGCTCGGGTGAAGTCCCCAATAATGGCAAGGGACCTTGTCAAGCACGAGTCCTTGCAAAGCAGCAAGGAAGTGTCGTCGGCGTACTGCGTCACCTTAACGCGCAGACCGCCACTTCCAGGGATTAACAAGCCTTCCACCCCTGTGTCTGCCCTAATGGCAGCCCCCAGAGGCTCCATGTACAGTACGAAGAGGAGAGCCGAGAGCGGGCACCCCTGCCTGACCCCTGACGAGAGGTCAAAAACGTCACCCATGTGACCGTTTACGCTAACCCGGCACCCCGCTCCGACATATAAAGTACGGATCCATCCTATGAACTTTTCCCCAAATCCTAATCTACCTAATACTCTGAAAAGAAAAGATCTATTCACGCGATCAAAGGCTTTCGCCTGATCAAGCGCTGCTACCATTAAAGGCAGACCTCTATCTTCTACCCAAGCGATGGAGTCCCTAATCAACTGCAGGTTCCACCTGATAGAGCGGCCCTCTACCCCGCACGTCTGATCCTCATGAACGACGTAGGGAAGGGCTGTGCGCAACCGATCCGCTAGGACCTTTGCAAGTATCTTGTAGTCTACACACAGCATGGTCAATGGCCGCCAGTTGCCAAGGTCTGTGGCGTCCCCCTTCTTGTGAAGAAGTGACAGCACACCGACGGTCATTGATCCCCCCGGGAACCCCGTCTCGAGAATGGCCTTCAAGACTTCGAGGACCACCGGTCCGAGTATCCCCAAAACTTGAGGTAAAACTCGGCCGGCAGCCCATCCATCCCAGGTACCTTCCCTTTTCCCATCCTCCTAAGGGCGCTCTCAACCTCTTCTAGGGAGATCTGAGCCTCCATCGCTTCTCTAATGTCCTCCGGCAATCGCCGGGACAAGTGTTCTAAAAACACATTTCCCTGCTCTACATCTACTTCCCTCTCCTTAAAGAAACTTCGGAAATGATCAGTTGTTACTCTGACCATCTCCTCCGGCTCTCTAGCTACACTACCATCTTCTTTCCTAACCCCGTACATTACCTTTCTACTCTGTCTATCCCTAACCGACTTAAAGAACATTGTGGAACAAGTCTCGTTATGTTCTAAAAAGCCGCTATGCGCACGCTCCAGGAAAGCTCGAGCCTTCCGCTCCTGCAGCTCCCTGAGTTGCGCCTTCAGGGCAGTGGATCTCTCCCAGTCGACCGACCCGCCGAGGTTGCCTGCCTCGTACTCGAGTTCGAGCAACCTATGGATATGATCCACCTCCCTCCTTTCCTCCCTTTTTCTCTTCTTACAATATCCTATAATAAAGATCCTAATCCTTACCTTGACTAAGTCCCACCACTCCAACACCCCCTCGCACATGGACCGGAGGCCCTCAAACCCTCGAAACACACCAATAAAGGCATTAACAAAGGCTTGCTCATCCAGCACCTCCCGATCTAACTTCCAATACCCCCTACCGAAGAGGCAGACTGGAGAACTCACCTGCAGGAGCACCCCGTCGTGATCTGAAAAGAACACAGGCAACAGCCGACCAGACAACTGACCCAAGGACCTGGATAGAAAAATATAGTCAAGCCTCCGCGCAACCCCCTGGAGTTGCGCCAAGTGGACCGGCCATTTTCGGAGTAGTGTGCAGGCCACCATCAACCAGACCATGGCAAGCCATTAGCCCGGTGATGGCGCCTGCACTGCTGTCCCCCCTACCCCTAAATCTATATTAAAGTCCCCCCTATCACCAACTGCCTATTTGTGACACACAGGGGCGTCAGACAGTCCACCATCTCCCTCCTGTCTGCCGCCACCTGTGGTCCGTACACCCCAACTAATCTATACCTACAATCTCTTAATGTGACATCCACCCCCAAAACCCTCCCCTGCATAACAACAAAAGTATCCTCAACTTTTACCTCCCTATTCCCAAACAAGATCCCTACCCCCGAAGAGTGAACCCCCCTATACCCCAAACTGATTCCCCTTTATCCCACTCCCTCTTAAACCTCACAACATCCCCCCCATCCCTTAGGTGAACCTCCTGTAAAAAACAAAAATCAAACCCCACACCCTCTAAATAACTAAACACCGCCCTTCTTTTTATCCTATCCTCAAACCCCTTACATTTAAACTAACAAAAGTAATTTTATCCATAATGAAAACATTAACAACAACCTACTAATAACAAAAAACAAAACAAGAGGCTCACCCGATGCTCCCCCGCTCCATCTCCTCCGACAGGGAAGTAAAATGCTCCCCTCATCCGAAGGATACAGATCCTCCTCAGATGAGCCCACCTGCTTGCGCACAACTTGGGACACTCTGTCTCCCCCTTCCTCTAAGACCCCCAAGTCATCTGCCCATGAAGCCGGGAAAGGGTTGGGGATGGAGGTTTCCGGCTTCTCTGAACAGCCTTGCGACCCTCCATCCCCAGGATGCAGAGATAGAGTAGAGGTCGTCATGTCCATTTCCTCTAGGGGTAAAGGGAGGGATGAGTCCTGTGAGGACAGGGGGCCACATCAGCGGCACTGTCTTTAACCCCCATCGCACGCTTGCCTGCCCCTTCCCCTATGCCTCCCACCTCTTTCTGCACATCACCCTTCCGCTTCGTCCTCTTCTTCTTGCCGACGTAGGGTTCCTGCTCCAGTTCCGGGATCACCCTCCCTACTGACGATTCCTTCCCATCCTGCCCGAGTTCGAGCGGCACACCAGAGTCTGAGGCCCACTCCCCTGCCCTTGACCCCAACACCGGAAGATTTTCCACCATTTCTACCAGGGCCCCAAGCCCCTCCACCCCATCAAGTAATGATCCCATGCTCTCCATTCCTCCACCCGCCTCCTCCACCTCCGGCTTCTGGATAGCGGACCCCTCACCTCCTTTCACTGACGGCCCTGATGTCACCTCTTTCCCGGCCCTTGCACGTGGAGTGGGCGTTGGTGAGGATGGTCTCTCCTGCTCCTTCTTCTCTGGGTCTTTCTTGCTAGACCCAGGGTCCCTTCTTTGCAGATGTTCCCCCACAGAGTCTCCTCCTTCCTTTCTGCCTGCCGTCGCCTCGGCATATGACTGCCGACGGGACGGACAGTCCCGAACAGGTGCAGCCTACTACCACACCCGTGGCATTCCTTCGGCTCCCTACAGTCCTTTGCCTCATGCTCCCCGATTTGCAAAACCTGCATCTCCCTGTACTGCAGGCAGCTGTAACGTGCCCATACTCCCTACATTTCTTACAGAAAGGGGGTTGACGGGTGTAAAAGAGCATCCCCTGTCCGAACCCAGAGAAAAGACCGCCGGGGGATGTAGGAAGCCATCAAACCCTTCCTTATCCGGCCTAAGGAGCACCTGGAACTGACGGCGGCCATTCCAGAATCCCAAAGAGTCCTTCACATATCTTGCCCCTGATGTGACGTCACAAAACGGCCCAGAAATGCCCCTATGGCGATATCCGTTACATGAGGATTGTACATATGTACATTAATAGTTCTGAAATTGGTCTTAGACAGACATGTTACATTGAAAAAGGACAATGGCTTCTCTCCAGCAGCCGCTTTGGCTCTGTCCATTATAATGTCGCACATACCTTCTGTATGAAAGGTCACGTCATATGCTTCCTCCATAGCATTTCCCTGCAGACACATAACCTCTGGGACTTTGACTTTCAGGGCCCCCATCAAAACGGTTCTTCCAAAGGAATCTCTTGGCAAGCGTGTATCTTCTTCCTTCTTCCAAGCGAAACGGATTGTGTTCTTAAGTCCAGTCCTGGGGACCGACCCTGCGCTACTGTTGTTCGCCATCTCCTCACGGAAAAAAACGGAAACCAAGTTGAAAAATAACTTAACTGGCTTTCCTTCTTACTCCCTCCGGCCTTCGACCTTCTGACTCAGCGGGCTTTGGGGCACCTCGGTACCAAGCTTGATCTGAGCCAAAAGGCCGAGAAGCGATAACCCACAAATTGACCCCTGCACCCGCCGGGCCCCGGGGCCTCGGCAGACCTCATCGGTTTGGCAAAAGTTGGCTCCTCCTCACCCAACGCTTCCCTGGTGACAGGCGGGTGTGTTTTTTTAAAAGTCGCTAATGCGTCGTTAGGTCACTAGCTCTTTAATCCTAGTGCGACTATTTGTTCAATGCCCGGCAAATACACCAGTCATCGTCGGGCTTGAACTCAATTGCCCGAGCGACTACTTTGAGTGGAAAAATACGCCGGTCGGTCAGCCGGCTTCAAGTCAAACGCCTGAGCAAAAAGTCTCGGCGTCATCTCTGTCAATTTCTCTTGAAACAAGATACCGGGCTCTGCCAGAAGCAAAGCCCTTCCAAAAATACGTTGAACTCGTAAGTGTTCCTCTCCACGGAAGTCTTTAGTAAAAGGCGAAAGGCTTGTGCGTAATGAAGAGAAACCAGAGTCGTATGGAAGTCAGAGGTCGGGGCCCGAGACACACACGGTGCACTCTAGGCCGGGTCCCCGCGGGTGGTCCCCGAACCCACTCTTCCAAGTTTTCGAGGGCTGTGGGTAAAAAGTCACAGACAGACAGACAGACAGACAGACAGACAGACAGACAGACAGACAGACAGACAGACAGACAGACAGACAATCCTGGTGAAGTGATTGTATTTTTGGGGGGCTCAAAAACACACACACACAATCCTGGTGAAGTGATTGTATTTTTGGGGGGCTCAAAACACACACACACACACACACACACACACACACACACACACACACACACACACACACACACACACACACACACACACACACACACACAATCCTGGTGAAGTGATTGTATTTTTGGGGGCTCAAAACCACACACACACACACACACACACACACACACACACACACACACACACACACACACACACACACAAACAATCCTGGTGAAGTGATTGTATTTTTGGGGGGGGCTCAAAACACACACACACACACACACACACACACACACACACACACACACACACACACACACACACACACACACACACACACACAATCCTGGTGAAGTGATTGTATTTTTGGGGGCTCAAAACACACACACACACACACACACACACACACACACACACACACACACACACACACACACACACAAACAATCCTGGTGAAGTGATTGTATTTTTGGGGGGCTCAAAACACACACACACACACACACACACACACAATCCTGGTGAAGTGATTGTATTTTTGGGGGGGCTCAAAAACACACACACACACACACACACACACACACACACACACACACACACACACACACAAACAATCCTGGTGAAGTGATTGTATTTTTGGGGGGCTCAAAAACACACACACACACACACACACACACACACTCCTGGCCAATGTATTTTTTTATTTTTTTTTTTATTTTTTTAAGTAAAATGGCGGGAAAACGGGGACCCCCATGAAGGGGGCTTCGCACTTGTTTCAGTTTGGATGATTCTTCTTTTTCATTCCTTCTCTTCTTCTGCTAGCTGTTTTACATAGATTTGGTGTATTTCTTTTTCCTTGACAATGGGAGAAAAGTGTTGCACCATTCCCGGAGGTACTGCAATACCGGTCGATGCGTGGAGCGGACGGAGCAAGCCCCATTTCCGACTCCCTGTTCGAAAAATCCATTTAATATGTAGTCCCCCGATGGGGGACGTATCAGATATTAAACTGATAAGAACAGATACTACACTTGATCTGAGCCAAAAGGCCGAGAAGCGATAACCCACAAATTGACCCCTGCACCCGCCCGGGCCCCGGGGCCTCGGCAGACCTCATCGGTTTGGCAAAAGTTGGCTCCTCCTCACCCAACGCTTCCCTGGTGACAGGCGGGTGTGTTTTTTTTAAAAGTCGCTAATGCGTCGTTAGGTCACTAGCTCTTTAATCCTAGTGCGACTATTTGTTCAATGCCCGGCAAATACACCAGTCATCGTCGGGCTTGAACTCAATTGCCCGAGCGACTACTTTGAGTGGAAAAAATACGCCGGTCGGTCAGCCGGCTTCAAGTCAAACGCCTGAGCAAAAAGTCTCGGCGTCATCTCTGTCAATTTCTCTTGAAACAAGATACCGGGCTCTGCCAGAAGCAAAGCCCTTCCAAAAATACGTTGAACTCGTAAGTGTTCCTCTCCACGGAAGTCTTTAGTAAAAGGCGAAAGGCTTGTGCGTAATGAAGAGAAACCAGAGTCGTATGGAAGTCAGAGGTCGGGGCCCGAGACACACACGGTGCACTCTAGGCCGGGTCCCCGCGGGTGGTCCCCGAACCCACTCTTCCAAGTTTTCGAGGGCTGTGGGTAAAAAGTCACAGACAGACAGACAGACAGACAGACAGACAGACAGACAGACAGACAGACAGACAGACAGACAGACAATCCTGGTGAAGTGATTGTATTTTTGGGGGGCTCAAAACACACACACACACAATCCTGGTGAAGTGATTGTATTTTTGGGGGGCTCAAAACACACACACACACACACACACACACACACACACACACACACACACACACACACACACACACACACACACACACACACACACAATCCTGGTGAAGTGATTGTATTTTTGGGGGGGCTCAAAAACACACACACACACACACACACACACACACACACACACACACACACACACACACACAAACAATCCTGGTGAAGTGATTGTATTTTTGGGGGCTCAAAAACACACACACACACACACACACACACAATCCTGGTGAAGTGATTGTATTTTTGGGGGGCTCAAAAACACACACACACACACACACACACACACACACACACACACACACACACACACACACACAAACAATCCTGGT
>NW_025547735.1:45000-50000 GCF_905237065.1 Salmo salar
CGGGTGTACTACCGGATGAGCAAGCTCTGTCAACAAAAAGAAACAAAAATTGAGTCCAGCTTGAGGGGGAAGTGTGGTACCCCCCACCTCCCTCCCCGATGGGGCAAAGCATGCGTGCCCTGGCGACCCACTCGTACCTGCCACCCCACATGAACTGAAACACTAGCCTCACTAGAGGCCTCCTCAGACAAGCCGGCAATGGGTAGATGTACGCCAAATATAAAAGAGACGGCAATACATCCACCTTGAGGACCAGGACCTTGCCTACAAAAGACAACGACCTAGCCCTCCACATCGCTAGCTTCCTCTGTACCACTGCGATGCCCATGTTCCAGTTCAGCGTCGCTGAGCCGGAGGTCTCAAAATGAACCCCGAGAATCTTCAGGGCCCCGTTACAGAGAGATAACCCCCCGGGCACATCCGTCCTACCACGCCATCTTCCGAAAAACTTAACGGAAGACTTTGCGTGGTTAAGAACCGCTCCCGACGCTCGGGTGAAGTCCCCAATAATGGCAAGGGACCTTGTCAAGCACGAGTCCTTGCAAAGCAGCAAGGAAGTGTCGTCGGCGTACTGCGTCACCTTAACGCGCAGACCGCCACTTCCAGGGGATTAACAAGCCTTCCACCCCTGTGTCTGCCCTAATGGCAGCCCCCAGAGGCTCCATGTACAGTACGAAGAGGAGAGCCGAGAGCGGGCACCCCTGCCTGACCCCTGACGAGAGGTCAAAAACGTCACCCATGTGACCGTTTACGCTAACCCGGCACCCCGCTCCGACATATAAAGTACGGATCCATCCTATGAACTTTTCCCCAAATCCTAATCTACCTAATACTCTGAAAAGAAAAGATCTATTCACGCGATCAAAGGCTTTCGCCTGATCAAGCGCTGCTACCATTAAAGGCAGACCTCTATCTTCTACCCAAGCGATGGAGTCCCTAATCAACTGCAGGTTCCACCTGATAGAGCGGCCCTCTACCCCGCACGTCTGATCCTCATGAACGACGAGGGAAGGGCTGTGCGCAACCGATCCGCTAGGACCTTTGCAAGTATCTTGTAGTCTACACACAGCATGGTCAATGGCCGCCAGTTGCCAAGGTCTGTGGCGTCCCCCTTCTTGTGAAGAAGTGACAGCACACCGACGGTCATTGATCCCCCGGGAACCCCGTCTCGAGAATGGCCTTCAAGACTTCGAGGACCACCGGTCCGAGTATCCCCCAAAACTTGAGGTAAAACTCGGCCGGCAGCCCATCCATCCCAGGTACCTTCCCTTTTCCCATCCTCCTAAGGGCGCTCTCAACCTCTTCTAGGGAGATCTGAGCCTCCATCGCTTCTCTAATGTCCTTCCGGCAATCGCCGGGACAAGTGTTCTAAAAACACATTTCCCTGCTCTACATCTACTTCCCTCTCCTTAAAGAAACTTCGGAAATGATCAGTTGTTACTCTGACCATCTCCTCCGGCTCTCTAGCTACACTACCATCTTCTTTCCTAACCCCGTACATTACCTTTCTACTCTGTCTATCCCTAACCGACTTAAAGAACATTGTGGAACAAGTCTCGTTATGTTCTAAAAAGCCGCTTATGCGCACGCTCCAGGAAAGCTCGAGCCTTCCGCCTCCTGCAGCTCCCTGAGTTGCGCCTTCAGGGCAGTGGATCTCTCCCAGTCGACCGACCCGCCGAGGTTGCCTGCCTCGTACTCGAGTTCGAGCAACCTATGGATATGATCCACCTCCCTCCTTTCCTCCCTTTTTCTCTTCTTACAATATCCTATAATAAAGATCCTAATCCTTACCTTGACTAAGTCCCACCACTCCAACACCCCCTCGCACATGGACCGGAGGCCCTCAAACCCTCGAAACACACCAATAAAGGCATTAACAAAGGCTTGCTCATCCAGCACCTCCCGATCTAACTTCCAATACCCCCTACCGAAGAGGCAGACTGGAGAACTCACCTGCAGGAGCACCCCGTCGTGATCTGAAAAGAACACAGGCAACAGCCGACCAGACAACTGACCCAAGGACCTGGATAGAAAAATATAGTCAAGCCTCCGCGCAACCCCCTGGAGTTGCGCCAAGTGGGACCGGCCATTTTCGGAGTAGTGTGCAGGCCACCATCAACCAGACCATGGCAAGCCATTAGCCCGGTGATGGCGCCTGCACTGCGGTCCCCCCTACCCCTAAATCTATATTAAAGTCCCCCCTATCACCAACTGCCTATTTGTGACACACAGGGGCGTCAGACAGTCCACCATCTCCCTCCTGTCTGCCGCCACCTGTGGTCCGTACACCCCAACTAATCTATACCTACAATCTCTTAATGTGACATCCACCCCCAAAACCCTCCCCTGCATAACAACAAAAGTATCCTCAACTTTTACCTCCCTATTCCCAAACAAGATCCCTACCCCGAAGAGTGAACCCCCCTATACCCCAAACTGATTCCCTTTATCCCACTCCTCTTAAACCTCACAACATCCCCCCCATCCCTTAGGTGAACCTCCTGTAAAAAACAAAAATCAAACCCCACACCCTCTAAATAACTAAACACCGCCCTTCTTTTTATCCTATCCCTCAAACCCCTTACATTTAAACTAACAAAAGTAATTTTATCCATAATGAAAACATTAACAACAACCTACTAATAACAAAAACAAAACAAGAGGCTCACCCGATGCTCCCCCGCTCCATCTCCTCCGACAGGGAAGTAAAAATGCTCCCCTCATCCGAAGGATACAGATCCTCCTCAGATGAGCCCACCTGCTTGCGCACAACTTGGGACACTCTGTCTCCCCTTCCTCTAAGACCCCCAAGTCATCTGCCCATGAAGCCGGGAAGGGTTGGGGATGGAGGTTTCCGGCTTCTCTGAACAGCCTTGCGACCCTCCATCCCCAGGATGCAGAGATAGAGTAGAGGTCGTCATGTCCATTTCCTCTAGGGGTAAAGGGAGGGATGAGTCCTGTGAGGACAGGGGGGCCACATCAGCGGCACTGTCTTTAACCCCCATCGCACGCTTGCCTGCCCCTTCCCCTATGCCTCCCACCTCTTTCTGCACATCACCCTTCCGCTTCGTCCTCTTCTTTCTTGCCGACGTAGGGTTCCTGCTCCAGTTCCGGGATCACCCTCCCTACTGACGATTCCTTCCCATCCTGCCCGAGTTCGAGCGGCACACCAGAGTCTGAGGCCCACTCCCCTGCCCTTGACCCCAACACCGGAAGATTTTCCACCATTTCTACCAGGGCCCCAAGCCCCTCCACCCCATCAAGTAATGATCCCATGCTCTCCATTCCTCCACCCGCCTCCTCCACCTCCGGCTTCTGGATAGCGGACCCCTCACCTCCTTTCACTGACGGCCCTGATGTCACCTCTTTCCCGGCCCTTGCACGTGGAGTGGGCGTTGGTGAGGATGGTCTCTCCTGCTCCTTCTTCTCTGGGTCTTTCTTGCTAGACCCAGGGTCCCTTCTTTGCAGATGTTCCCCCACAGAGTCTCCTCCTTCCTTTCTGCCTGCCGTCGCCTCGGCATATGACTGCCGACGGGACGGACAGTCCCGGAACAGGTGCAGCCTACTACCACACCCGTGGCATTCCTTCGGCTCCCTACAGTCCTTTGCCTCATGCTCCCCCGATTTGCAAAACCTGCATCTCCCTGTACTGCAGGCAGCTGTAACGTGCCCATACTCCCTACATTTCTTACAGAAAGGGGGTTGACGGGTGTAAAAGAGCATCCCCCTGTCCGAACCCAGAGAAAAGACCGCCGGGGGATGTAGGAAGCCATCAAACCCTTCCTTATCCGGCCTAAGGAGCACCTGGAACTGACGGCGGCCATTCCAGAATCCCAAAGAGTCCTTCACATATCTTGCCCCTGATGTGACGTCACAAAACGGCCCAGAAATGCCCCTATGGCGATATCCGTTACATGAGGATTGTACATATGTACATTAATAGTTCTGAAATTGGTCTTAGACAGACATGTTACATTGAAAAAGGACAATGGCTTCTCTCCAGCAGCCGCTTTGGCTCTGTCCATTATAATGTCGCACATACCTTCTGTATGAAAGGTCACGTCATATGCTTCCTCCATAGCATTTCCCTGCAGACACATAACCTCTGGGACTTTGACTTTCAGGGCCCCCATCAAAACGGTTCTTCCAAAGGAATCTCTTGGCAAGCGTGTATCTTCTTCCTTCTTCCAAGCGAAACGGATTGTGTTCTTAAGTCCAGTCCTGGGGACCGACCCTGCGCTACTGTTGTTCGCCATCTCCTCACGGAAAAAAAACGGAAACCAAGTTGAAAAATAACTTAACTGGCTTTCCTTCTTACTCCCTCCGGCCTTCGACCTTCTGACTCAGCGGGCTTTGGGGCACCTCGGTACCAAGCTTGATCTGAGCCAAAAGGCCGAGAAGCGATAACCCACAAATTGACCCCTGCACCCGCCGGGCCCCGGGGCCTCGGCAGACCTCATCGGTTTGGCAAAAGTTGGCTCCTCCTCACCCAACGCTTCCCTGGTGACAGGCGGGTGTGTTTTTTTTAAAAGTCGCTAATGCGTCGTTAGGTCACTAGCTCTTTAATCCTAGTGCGACTATTTGTTCAATGCCCGGCAAATACACCAGTCATCGTCGGGCTTGAACTCAATTGCCCGAGCGACTACTTTGAGTGGAAAAAATACGCCGGTCGGTCAGCCGGCTTCAAGTCAAACGCCTGAGCAAAAAGTCTCGAGGCGTCATCTCTGTCAATTTCTCTTGAAACAAGATACCGGGCTCTGCCAGAAGCAAAGCCCTTCCAAAAATACGTTGAACTCGTAAGTGTTCCTCTCCACGGAAGTCTTTAGTAAAAGGCGAAAGGCTTGTGCGTAATGAAGAGAAACCAGAGTCGTATGGAAGTCAGAGGTCGGGGCCCGAGACACACACGGTGCACTCTAGGCCGGGTCCCCGCGGGTGGTCCCCGAACCCACTCTTCCAAGTTTTCGAGGGCTGTGGGTAAAAAGTCACAGACAGACAGACAG
>NW_025547735.1:52500-60000 GCF_905237065.1 Salmo salar
AAAGTGTTGCACCATTCCCGGAGGTACTGCAATACCGGTCGATGCGTGGAGCCGGACGGAGCAAGCCCCATTTCCGACTCCCTGTTCGAAAAATCCATTTAATATGTAGTCCCCCGATGGGGGACGTATCAGATATTAAACTGATAAGAACAGATACTACACTTGATCTGAGCCAAAAGGCCGAGAAGCGATAACCCACAAATTGACCCCTGCACCCGCCCGGCCCCCGGGGCCTCGGCAGACCTCATCGGTTTGGCAAAAGTTGGCTCCTCCTCACCCAACGCTTCCCTGGTGACAGGCGGGTGTGTTTTTTTTAAAAGTCGCTAATGCGTCGTTAGGTCACTAGCTCTTTAATCCTAGTGCGACTATTTGTTCAATGCCCGGCAAATACACCAGTCATCGTCGGGCTTGAACTCAATTGCCCGAGCGACTACTTTGAGTGGAAAAATACGCCGGTCGGTCAGCCGGCTTCAAGTCAAACGCCTGAGCAAAAAGTCTCGGCGTCATCTCTGTCAATTTCTCTTGAAACAAGATACCGGGCTCTGCCAGAAGCAAAGCCCTTCCAAAAATACGTTGAACTCGTAAGTGTTCCTCTCCACGGAAGTCTTTAGTAAAAGGCGAAAGGCTTGTGCGTAATGAAGAGAAACCAGAGTCGTATGGAAGTCAGAGGTCGGGGGCCCGAGACACACACGGTGCACTCTAGGCCGGGTCCCCGCGGGTGGTCCCCGAACCCACTCTTCCAAGTTTTCGAGGGCTGTGGGTAAAAAGTCACAGACAGACAGACAGACAGACAGACAGACAGACAGACAGACAGACAGACAGACAGACAGACAGACAGACAATCCTGGTGAAGTGATTGTATTTTTGGGGGGGCTCAAAAACACACACACACACAATCCTGGTGAAGTGATTGTATTTTTGGGGGGGCCTCAAAAACACACACACACACACACACACACACACACACACACACACACACACACACACACACACACACACACACACACACACACACAATCCTGGTGAAGTGATTGTATTTTTGGGGGCCCAAAACACACACACACACACACACACACACACACACACACACACACACACACACACACACACACACACAATCCTGGTGAAGTGATTGTATTTTTGGGGGGCTCAAAAACCACACACACACACACACACACACACACACACACACACACACACACACACACACACAAACAATCCTGGTGAAGTGATTGTATTTTTGGGGGGCCCAAAACAACACACACACACACACACACACACACACACACACACACACACACACACACACACACACACAATCCTGGTGAAGTGATTGTATTTTTGGGGGCCCAAAACACACACACACACACACACACACACACACACACACACACACACACACACACACACACAAACAATCCTGGTGAAGTGATTGTATTTTTGGGGGCCCAAAACACACACACACACACACACACACACACACACACACACACACACACACACACACACACACACAAACAATCCTGGTGAAGTGATTGTATTTTTGGGGGGGCTCAAAACACACACACACACACACACACACACACACTCCTGGCCAATGTATTTTTTTTTTTTTTTTTTTTTTTAAGTAAAATGGCGGAAAACGGGGGACCCCCATGAAGGGGGCTTCGCACTTGTTTCAGTTTGGATGATTCTTCTTTTTCATTCCTTCTCTTCTTCTGCTAGCTGTTTTACATAGATTTGGTGTATTTTTTTCCTTGACAATGGGAGAAAAGTGTTGCACCATTCCCGGAGGTACTGCAATACCGGTCGATGCGTGGAGCGGACGGAGCAAGCCCCATTTCCGACTCCCTGTTCGAAAAATCCATTTAATATGTAGTCCCCCGATGGGGGACGTATCGATATTAAACTGATAAGAACAGATTTTTTTTAGAAAAAAATAATTTATTACATTCAATGCCATTCATACAATACAACACAAAATCATACACTCCATTCAAACGCAAATAATAATGGCATTTTTAATTCACAAACCAAACGAAAACCCAAAACAAAAAACTCAGGGGAGCATCATCCCTCCCCGTCATCCTAAACACTAACTTTCCCTCTCTTCCCGTCCCTAATCTAAAATAACCCCAGCCCTAATCCCCCTTCCATCTCTCCCGGCAGCATGCTGCCCCCACTTCGTCTCCTCCCTCTTCATCCTCCCCTCAAATCTCCTTCCACCCTCCTCACAATTCCTTCCACCCCCAATCTCTCCCTGTCTTGACCATGTTCTGCCTGGCTTCCCACAGCCCTCGCTTAAAGAGGCTCATGAGAAGCCAGAGCAGAAACCTATCCCTATCCGTCCCCCTCGCTCTCCCTACACCTCTCTCTAACCTAGCCCAAGTCAAAACAAAATCCCCTCTAACCCTTCCTAACAACACCCGTGCCTTTGCCCATACTACTCCGGCAATGGCACAGTCCCAAAAGACATGGCGCACAGTCTCCTCCCTGCCACAAGAAAGTCTTGGACAGGTGGGGGATCGCGCCAAGCTATGCCGGTACATGGTGGAGCGTACCGGCAAACACTTGTGGAGGCTCAACCAATTCAGGTCCTTGAGCCTGTTGTCTAGACCCCGCGCCTGCACTCCCTCCCAGACCACCGCCGGGATGCCCACCACAGGTGCTGGACTTACTGCCCGTCTAACCTCCTCGTACAGGTGCCTGTGATCTAAACCTACTCGGGTGACTTCAACCTCGGGTGCGCACGCAGCCACTTGGCCGCATGGCCAAAGTGCCACGGCAGCTGTTCCGCCCGAGGACCCGTGTTAGACCACACCATTACGCTTCTCGCCTGATACGAGAAGAACACCCGCAGGAGGTAACCGGACGGGTGCAGTACTGGCTGAGCAAGCTCCGTCAACAGAAATGAAACAAAAATTGCGGTCCAGCTTGAGGGGGAGATGTGGTACCCCCTACCTCCCTCCCCGATGGGACAGATCATGCGTGCCCTGGCGACCCACTCGTACCTGCCACCCCACATGAACTGAAACACCAGCCTCACTAGAGGCCTCCTCAGACTAGCCGGCAATGGGTAGATGTACGCCAAATACAATAGAGATGGCAATACATCCACCTTGAGAACCAGGACCTTGCCTAAAAAGGACAAAGACCTAGCCCTCCACATCGCTAGCTTCTTCTGTACCACTGCGATGCCCATGTTCCAGTTCAGCGTCGCTGAGCCGGAGGTTCAAAATGGACCCCGAGTATCCTCAGGGCCCCGTTACAGAGAGATAACCCTCCGGGCACATCCGTCCTACCACTCCATCTTCCGAAAAACTTAACGGAAGACTTCGCGTGGTTAAGAACCGCCCCGACGCTCGGGTGAAGTCCCCAATAATGGCAAGGGACCTTGTCAGGCACGAGTCCTTGCAAAGCAGCAAGGATGTGTCGTCGGCGTACTGTGTCAACTTGACACGGAGACCGCCACTTCCAGGGATCAGCAAGCCCTCCACCCCTGTGTCTGCCCTAATGGCAGCCCCCAGAGGCTCCATGTACAGAACGAAGAGGAGAGCCGAGAGCGGGCATCCCTGCCTGACCCCAGACGAGAGGTCAAAACGTCACCTAAGTGACTGTTTACACTAACTCGGCACCCTGCTCCGACATATAATGTACGGATCCATCCTATAAACTTCTCCCCAAATCCTAATCTACCTAACACCCTGAATAGAAAGGATCTATTCACGCGATCAAAGGCTTTCGCCTGATCTAGCGCTGCTACCATTAAAGGCAGCCCCCTATCTTCTACCCAAGCGATGGAGTCCCTGATCAACTGTAGGTTCCATCTGATCGAGCGACCCTCTACCCCGCACGTCTGATCCTCATGGACGACGAGGGAAGGGCTGTGCGCAACCGGTCCGCTAAAACCTTTGCAAGTAGCTTGTAATCTACGCACAGCATGGTCAACGGCCGCCAGTTGCCAAGGTCAGTTGCTTCCCCTTCTTATAAAGAAGTGACAGCACACCGACCGCCATTGATCCCCCGGGACCCCCGTCTCAAGGATGGCCTTCACGACTTCGAGAACCACTGGTCCAAGTATACCCCAAAACTTGAGGTAAAACCTCGGCCGGCAGCCCATCCATCCCAGGCACCTTCCCTTTTCCCATCCTCCTGAGAGCGCTCTCAACCTCCTCGAGGGAGATCTGAGCCTCCATCACATCTCTAATGTCCTCCGGCAATCGCCGGGACAAGTGTTCTAAAAACACATTTCCCTGTTCTACATCTATTACCCTCTCTTTAATAAACCTCGGAAATGATCAGTTGTTACCCTGACCATTTCCTCCGGTTTTCTAACTATGCTACCATCTTCTTTCCTCACCCCATGCATTATCTTCCTACTCTGTCTGCCCCTAACCGACTTAAAGAACATAGCGGAACAAGTCTCATTATGTTCTAGAAAGCCATTATGCGCACGCTCCAGGAAAGCTCGAGCCTTCCGCTCCTGCAGCTCCCTGAGCTGCGCCTTCAGGTCAGTGGATCTCTCCCAGTCAATCGACCCGCCGAGGTTGCCTGCCTCATACTCGAGTTCGAGCAACCTTTGGATACGATCCACCTCCCTCCTTTCCTCCCTTTTTTTCCTCTTACAATATCCTATTATAAAAGCCCTACTCCTTACCTTAACTAAATCCCACCACTCTAACACCCCCTCAAGCACATGGACCGGAGGCCTTCAAGCCCCGAAAGAAACCAAAAAGGTGTCAACGAAAGCTTGCTCCTCCAGCACATCCCGATCTAATTTCCAGTACCCCCTACCGAAGAGGCAGACTGGCGACCCCACCTGCAGGAGCACCCCGTCGTGATCTGAGAAAGACACAGGCAACAGCCGCCCAGACAACTGACCCAAAGACCTAGATAGGAAAATGTAGTCGAGCCTCCGCGCAACCCCCCGGGAGTTGCGCCATGTGGGACCAGCCATTGTCGGAGTAGAGTGTAGACCTCCATCAACCAGACCATGACAAGCCATTAGCCCGGTGATGGCGCCTGCACTACTATCTCCCCTACCCCTAAATCTATATTAAAATCCCCCCTATCACTAAGTGCCTATTTGTAACACACAGGGGCGTCAGACAGTCCACCATCTCCCTCCTGTCTGCCGCCACCTGTGGCCCATACACCACCACTAACCTATACCTACTATCCCTAAAAGTGACATCCACCCCCAACACCCTCCCCTGCATTACAACAAAAGATCCCTCCACCTTCACCTCCCTATTCCCAAACAAAATCCCCACCCCTGTAGAATGCACCCCACCTATACCCCAAACTGACTCCCCCTTATCCCACTCCCTACTAAACCTGATGACATCCCCTCCATCCCTCAGGTGAACCTCCTGTAAAAAACAAACATCAAAACCCACCCCTTCCAAAAACTAAATACCGCCCTCCTCTTAACAAAATCCCTTAAACCCCTTACATTTAAACTAAAAATATTAACAGAAAATTTCATTTAAAAATAAATTATAAAACCTTACATCAATGAAATGCAACCCCAAATTAACCAAAAACAGGAGACTCACCCGATGCTCCCCTGCTTCGCTCGTCCCCGGCGGGGACGTCCTCTCCTCTCCTGACGTCCCCCGTCCCTCCTCCATCTCTCCAACCCAGGATGCAGGGATGGTGTTAGGCCTTGGAGTTCCCTGCATCCTGGGTTCCCCACCAACACCCTCCTCTCCTCTCTCCCCAACGGCAGCTGGACTGAGGTCAAGAGCAGGAGATCCCACCTCCCCAAGCAGGAGTTGAGATCCCCCTCAGACACCCAGCCCAGCGCCACGCCCTGGGAGTCTCCCTCCACCAGCTGTTGGGGGCTGAGGCAAACAGCGATGCCAAAGGCGTTCTTCCCTCCCCCATCACACGCTTGGCCACCCCCCCCCCCTCACCCCCCTCCCTCTCACAGCATGCCGAGCTCCCCTCTTCCCTTTCTTCTTCGGCTTTGGAGGCAGCGGAGAGACACCACTCCCCCTCTCCGCCAGCTCCTCCACCATTCCCCTCAACTCCTCAACGAGGGCGCCGACATGCTGTCCCCCCACTCCCTCACCCCCTTCCCTCCTCCTCCTCCTCCCCGCCACCGGCACCCCCTCCACCACCTCTCCCTCCATTGTCGCTTGTCTCTCGCTCCTCCACCCCTTTCTTCCTTTCGATTCCTTTCCTTCTTCTGCTCCCGTGTCTTCTTTTTCCCTTGCCCTCCTGCTGTCACTCCTTGCTCCTCTTCTTTCCGTTCTTGTCTCTTGTCCTTTTCCTGTGATGCCCTTCCTTCCCCTCTTCTTCCCCATCCCCCGCTCCTGCTCCCCCCCGCTGCAGACGCGTATGACCCCCTGGCGAGCCGGGCACTCCCGCCACAGGTGTGTAGACGAGCCACACCCGTGGCACGCCTTCGGCACGTCGCAGTCCCTCGCCTCGTGCTCTCCAGATCCACAAAATCTGCACTTTTTGTACTGCACGAGGCGAGGGTATGGCCGTAGGCCATACAACGCCTGCAAAACGGGGGCTGACGTGCGTAAAACAACGTCCCCTGTCAGCCCCCAGGGGAGAACATAGCGGGGGGATGGAGGTAGCCACCCTGTCCCTTTGGGTCCTCCCTGAGTAGGGCCTGGAAACCCCTCCTCCCATTCCAAAACCCCAGGGGAGTCCCTGAGGAGCCTTGCTGAGGATACCTTGTCCATATACCTCCCCAGAAAGGCCCTCACTTCTTCATCCTTGACATGGGGGTTATAGATGTTGACTGTTACCACTCGAAAATTATTTCTTGCCAAGCTTGTGACCTCATAATGGCACATCGGCCTCCCAGCTCCAACTTCTTCACCTTCTGCATGATTTCATCATGCTTTTCTTCGTTATAAAAAGTCACATCATACGCTGCTTCCGTGGGATTCCCTTGGAGGCAAAACACGTCCTTGACCGCCAACTTCAATACACCCAACAAGATCGTCCTCCCAAAGGTTTCTCGACCGGCTGGCTCCAACTCCTTATCTCTCCATGAAAAACGTACCGTGTTCGGCCAGACCCATTCCAGGAACCGACCTGCTGTTTGGATTCTGCGCCATTTTGTCCTTGATAAATGTGATCCAAAAATTGGAGGGAAAATTAAAGAAGCTTCCTACCAAAAAGCTCTCCGCCCTACCACCTTCGACCTCTTGACTCAGCGAGCTCTGGGGCACCTCGGTACCAAGCTTGATCTGAGCCAAAAGGCCGAGAAGCGATAACCCACAAATTGACCCCTGCACCCGCCGGCCCCCGGGGCCTCGGCAGACCTCATCGGTTTGGCAAAAGTTGGCTCCTCCTCACCCAACGCTTCCCTGGTGACAGGCGGGTGTGTTTTTTTTTAAAAGTCGCTAATGCGTCGTTAGGTCACTAGCTCTTTAATCCTAGTGCGACTATTTGTTCAATGCCCGGCAAATACACCAGTCATCGTCGGGCTTGAACTCAATTGCCCGAGCGACTACTTTGAGTGGAAAAAATACG
>NW_025547735.1:65000-67500 GCF_905237065.1 Salmo salar
CTTTCTGTCTCTTTCTTCTCCACCACCTTCTTCCCTATCTCCTTCCTTTCTGTCTCTTTCTCCTCCACCACCTTCTTCCCTGTCTCCTTCCTTTCTGTCTCTTTCTCCTCCACCACCTTCTTCCCCCTCTCCTTCCTTTCTGTCTCTTTCTCCTCCACCACCTCTTCCCTGTCTCCTTCCTTTCTGTCTCTTTCTCCTCCACCACCTTCTTCCCCTCTCCTCTTTCTGTCTCTTTCTCCTCCACCACCCTTCCCGTCCTCTTTCTTCCCACCGCGCTCCCAGTCTCCTTCCTTTCTGTCTCTTTCTCCTCCACCACCTTCTTCCCAGTCTCCTTCCTTTCTGTCTCTTTCTTCTCCACCTCCGTCTTCCCAGTCTCCTCCCTCTGTTGCCTTCTCCGTCTCCTTCCTCTCCACAGCCGTCTTCTCTGGCCCCTTCACTCTCCTGTCTCCTTCCTCCTCCTGCTCTCCTTTAGCCTTCTGCCCTTCCGTTTCCACTATGCTGTTGTCTTCTTTTCCTTTTCTCCCCCGCCTCCGTTTTCTCCTCCTCTTCCACCCGGGGTGCCTCCCTCTGTTCAGTCCTTTGTTCTTGGTCCCTCCTTCTACCCCCATCCCCGGCTCTGCTCCCCCAGCTGCAGACGCCAGTATGACCTCTGACGCGCCGGGCATTCACGCCACAGGTGCGTTAGCATACCACACCCGTGACATGCCTTCGGGCGCGTCACAGTCCCGCCTCGTGCTCCGTAGATCCACAATACCTACACCTTTGTGCCGCACGAGGCGAGGATATGACCATAGGCCACACAACGCCTGCAGAAAGGAGGCTGACGGGCATAATGCAACGCCCCCGGTCAGCCCCCCAGGGAGAACATCGCGGAGGATGGAGGTATCCACCCAATCCATTTGGGTCCTCTCTTAGGAGGGCCTGAAACCCCCTCCCTCCCGGTCCAAAAGCCCAGGGAATCTTTGAGGTGCCTTCCTGAGGAGACACCATCCATGTATCTCCCCAGAAAGGCCCTCACCTCCTCGTCCCCAACGTAAGGGTTGTAAATGTTCACGCTAACCACCCGGAAATTGCTCCTCGCCAAGCTAGTCACCACGTAATGGGACACCGGCTTCTCCTTTTCCACTTCTCTCACCTTTCTGAGAATCTCGTCGTGCTTTTCTCCGTATGCAACGCCACATCAAATGCACCCTCCAATGGGTTGTCTTGTAGGCAGAACACTTCCTCCACCTTCAGCCCAAGGATACCGATCAGGATAGTCCTCCCAAAAACGTCTCTGTCCAGTGGATCCATCGCCTTATCCCTCCAGGAAAAGCGCACCGTATTCGCCAGCCCCATCCTAGGGACTGGCCTCCCTGTAGTATTTTGCGTCATCTCCGCAAAGGAGCTTGGCGCACTCTCCTCCGCTCCTGCTTTTCCTCCAAAAAAGTAAAAACTGAAAAGAGCGGCAAAATACACCAACCGTGTCTCAAAAACCAAAAACAACAAACTTTCCTCCCTCCTGCCTTCCTTCGACCTTTTGGCTCAGCGGGCTTTGGGGCACCTCGGTACCAAGCTTGATCTGAGCCAAAAGGCCGAGAAGCGATAACCCACAAATTGACCCCTGCACCCGCCGGGACCTCCCGGGGCCGCTCGGCAGACCTCATCGGTTTGGTAAAAGTTGGCTCCTCCTCACCCAACGCTTCCCTGGTGACAGGGGGTGTGTTTTTTTAAAAAGTCGCTAATGCGTCGTTAGGTCACTAGCTCTTTAATCCTAGTGCGACTATTTGTTCAATGCCCGCAAATACACCAGTCATCGTCGGGCTTGAACTCAATTGCCCGAGCGACTACTTTGAGTGGAAAAATACGCCGGTCGGTCAGCCGGCTTCAAGTCAAACGCCTGAGCAAAAAGTCTCGGCGTCATCTCTGTCAATTTCTCTTGAAACAAGATACCGGGCTCTGCCAGAAGCAAAGCCCTTCCAAAATACGTTGAACTCGTAAGTGTTCCTCTCCACGGAAGTCTTTAGTAAAAGGCGAAAGGCTTGTGCGTAATGAAGAGAAACCAGAGTCGTATGGAAGTCAGAGGTCGGGGCCCGAGACACACACGGTGCACTCTAGGCCGGGTCCCCGGGTGGTCCCCGAACCCACTCTTCCAAGTTTTCGAGGGCTGTGGGTAAAAAGTCACAGACAGACAGACAGACAGACAGACAGACAGACAGACAGACAGACAGACAGACAGACAGACAGACAGACAGACAATCCTGGTGAAGTGATTGTATTTTGGGGGGGGCTCAAAACACACACACACACAATCCTGGTGAAGTGATTGTATTTTTGGGGGCTCCAAAACAACACACACACACACACACACACACACACACACACACACACACACACACACACACACACACACACACACACAATCCTGGTGAAGTGATTGTATTTTTGGGGGGCCTCAAAACACACACACACACACACACACACACACACACACACACACACACACACACACACACACACA
>NW_025547736.1:7500-15000 GCF_905237065.1 Salmo salar
GTCGCTAATGCGTCGTTAGGTCACTAGCTCTTTAATCCTAGTGCGACTATTTGTTCAATGCCCGGCAAATACACCAGTCATCGTCGGGCTTGAACTCAATTGCCCGACGACTACTTTGAGTGGAAAAAAATACGCCGGTCGGTCAGCGACTTCAAGTCAAACGCCTGAGCAAAAAGTCTCGGCGTCATCTCTGTCAATTTCTCTTGAAACAAAATACCGGGCTCTGCCAGAAGCAAAGCCCTTCCAAAAATACGTTGAACTTCGTAAGTGTTCCTCTCCACGGAAGTCTTTAGTAAAAGGCGAAAGGCTTGTGCGTAATGAAGAGAAACCAGAGTCGTATGGAAGTCAGAGGTCGGGGCCCGAGACACACACGGTGCACTCTAGGCCGGGTCCCGGGTGGTCCCGAACCCACTCTTCCAAGTTTTCGAGGGCTGTGGGTAAAAAGTCACAGGACAGACAGACAGACAGACAGACAGACAGACAGACAGACAGACAGACAGACAGACAGACAGACAATCCTGGTGAAGTGATTGTATTTTTGGGGGGCTCAAAAAACACACACACACAATCCTGGTGAAGTGATTGTATTTTTGGGGGCTCAAAACACACACACACACACACACACACACACACACACACACACACACACACACACACACACACACACACACACACAATCCTGGTGAAGTGATTGTATTTTTGGGGGCTCAAACACACACACACACACACACACACACACACACACACACACACACACACACACACACACACACAAACAATCCTCGTGAAGTGATTGTATTTTTTTGGGGGGCTCAAACACACACACACACACACACACACACACACACACACACACACACACACACACACACACACACACACACACACACACACACACAATCCTGGTGAAGTGATTGTATTTTTGGGGGGCTCAAAAACACACACACACACACACACACACACACACACACACACACACACACACACACACACACAAACAATCCTGGTGGTGATTGTATTTTTGGGGGGCTCAAAACACACACACACACACACACACACACACAATCCTGGTGAAGTGATTGCATTTTTTGGGGGCTCAAAAACACACACACACACACACACACACACACACACACACACACACACACACACACACACACAATCCTGGTGAAGTGATTGTATTTTTGGGGGCTCAAAACACACACACACACACACACACACACACACACACACACACACACACACACACACACACACACACACACACACACACACACACAATCCTGGTGAAGTGATTGTATTTTTTGGGGGCTCAAACACACACACACACACACACACACACACACACACACACACACACACACACACACACAAACAATCCTGGTGAAGTGATTGTATTTTTAGGGGGCTCAAAACACACACACACACACACACACACACACAATCCTGGTGAAGTGATTGTATTTTTGGGGGGCTCAAAAAACACACACACACACACACACACACACACACACACACACACACACACACACACACACAAACAATCCTGGTGGTGATTGTATTTTTGGGGGCTCAAAACACACACACACACACACACACACACACACTCCTGGCCAATGTATTTTTTTTTTTTTTTAAGTAAAATGGCGGGAAAACGGGGACCCCCATGAAGGGGGCTTCGCACTTGTTTCAGTTTGGATGATTCTTCTTTTTCATTCCTTCTCTTCTTCTGCTAGCTGTTTTACATAGATTTGGTGTATTTCTTTTTCCTTGACAATGGGAGAAAAGTGTTGCACCATTCCGGAGGTACTGCAATGGATCGATGCGTGGGGGACGAGCAAGCCCCATTTCCGCTCCCTGTTCGAAAAATCCATTTAATATGCTAGTCCCCGATGGGGCCGTATCAGATATTAAACTGATAAGAACAGATTTTTTTTGGAAAAAATAATTTATTACTCTCAATACCATTCATTCTTACAAACTCATAATTCATTCAAAATCAATTAATAATGGTATTTTAATTTATAAAGAAAACAAAAACCACAAAACAATAACTCAGGGAGCATCATCCCTCCCCGTCATCCTACATACTAACTTTCCCTATCTCCCCATCCCTATTCTAAAATAACCCCAGCCCTAATCCCCCCTTCCATCTCTCCCGAGCAGCGTGCTCCCCCACTTCCTCTCCTCCCTCTTCATCCTCCCTCTCAAATCTCCTTCCACCCTCCTCACTATCCCTTCCACCCCCCAATCTCTCCCTGTCTTGACCATGTTCTGCCTGGCTTCCCACAGCCCCCTCTTAAAGAGGCTCATGAGAAGCCAGAGCAGAAACCTATCCCTATCCGTCCCCTCGCTCTCCCTACACCTCTCTCTAGCCTAGCCCAAGTTAATACAAAATCACCTCTAACCCTTCCTAACAACACCCGTGCCTTTGCCCATACTACTCGGCAATGGCACAGTCCCCAAAGACATGGCGCACAGTCTCCTCCCTGCCACAAGAAAGTCTTGGGCAGGTGGGGGATCAGCGCCAAGCTATGCCGGTACATGGTGGGCGCACGGCAAACACTTGTGGAGGCTCAACCAATTCAGGTCCTTGAGCCTGTTGTCCAGACCCCGCGCCTGACACTCCTTCCCAGACCACCGCCGGGATGCCCCTACAGGTGCTGGACTTACTGCCCGTCTGACCTCCTCGTACAGGTGCCTGTGGTCTAAACCTACTCGGGCAACTTCAACCTCGGGGTGTGCACGCAGCCACTTGGCCGCATGGCCAAAGTGCCACGGCAGCTGTTCCGACCGAGGACCCGTGTTAGACCACACCATTACGCTTCTCGCCTGATCACGAGAAGAACACCCGCAGGAGGTAACCGGACGGGTGTAGTACTGGCTGAGCAAGCTCCGTCAACAAAAAGAAACAAAAATTGCATCCAGCTTGAGGGGGAGATGTGGTACCCCCTACCTCCCTCCCGATGGGACAGAGCATGCGTGCCCTGGCGACCCACTCGTACCTGCCACCCCACATGAACTGAAACACCAGCCTCACTAGAGGCCTCCTCAGACTAGCCGGCAATGGGTAGATGTACGCCAAATACAATAGAGATGGCAATACATCCACCTTGAGAACCAGGACCTTGCCTAAAAAGGACAACGACCTAGCCCTCCACATCGCTAGCTTCTTCTGTACCACTGCGATGCCCATGTTCCAGTTCAGCGTCGCTGAGCCGGAGGTCTCAAAATGGACCCCGAGTATCCTCAGGGCCCGTTACAGAGAGATAACCCTCCGGGCACATCCGTCCTACCACTCCATCTTCCGAAAAACTTAACGGAAGACTTCGGCGTGGTTAAGAACCGCCCCCGACGCCTTCGGGTGAAGTCCCCAATAATGGCAAGGGACCTTGTCAGGCACGAGTCCTTGCAAAGCAGCAAGGATGTGTGTCGGCGTACTGTGTCAACTTGACACGGAGACCGCCACTTCCAGGGATCAGCAAGCCCTCCACCCTGTGTCTGCCCTAATGGCAGCCCCCAGAGGCTCCATGTACAGAACGAAGAGGAGAGCCGAGAGCGGGCATCCCTGCCTGACCCCAGACGAGAGGTCAAAAACATCACCTAAGTGACTGTTTACGCTGACCCGGCACCCGCTCCGACATATAAAGTACGGATCCATCCTATAAACTTTTCCCCCAATCCTAATCTACCTAACACCCTGAATAGAAATGATCTATTCACGCGATCAAAGGCTTTCGCCTGATCAAGCGCTGCTACCATTAAAGGCAGCCCTCTGTCTTCTACCCAAGCGATGGAGTCCCTGATCAACTGTAGGTTCCACCTAACAGAGCGGCCCTCTACCCCGCACGCCTGATCCTCATGGACGACGTAGGGAAGGGCTGTGCGTAACCGGTCCGCTAAGACCTTTGCTATCAGCTTATAGTCTACGCACAGCATGGTCAACGGCCGCCAGTTGCCAAGGTCTGTTACTTCCCCCTTCTTGTAAAGTGACAGCACACCAACAGCCATTGATCCCCCGGGACCCCGTCTCGAGGATGGCCTTCAAGACTTCAAGGACCACTGGTCCAAGTATCCCCCAAAACTTGAGGTAAAACTCGGCCGGCAGCCCATCCATCCCAGGCACCTTCCCTTTTCCCATCCTCCTGAGAGCACTCTCAACCTCTTCGAGGGAGATCTGAGCCTCCATCACATCTCTAATGTCCTCCGGCAATCGCCGGGACAAGTGTTCTAAAAACACATTTCCCTGCTCTACATCTATTTCCTTTTCCTTAAATAAACCTCGGAAATGATCAGTTGTCACCCAGACCATTTCCTCCGGTTTTCTCACTATACTACCATCTTCTTCCCTCACCCCATGCATTATCTTCCTACTCTGTCTGGCCCTAACTGACTTAAAGAACATAGCGGAACAAGTCTCATTATGTTCTAGAAAGCCATTATGCGCACGCTCCAGGAAAACTCGAGCATTCCGCTCCTGCAGCTCCCTGAGCTGCGCCTTCAGGGCTGTGTATCTCTCCCAGTCAATTGACCCGCCGAGGTTGCCTGCCTCGTACTCGAGTTCAATCAACCTTTGGATACGATCCACCTCCCTCCTTTCCTCCCTTTTTGTCCTCCTACAATATCCTATTATAAAAGCCCTAATCCTTACCTTAACTAAATCCCACCACTCTAACACCCCTCGCACATGGACCGGAGGCCTTCAAGCCCCGAAAGAAACCAAAAAGGCGTCAACGAAAGCTTGCTCCTCCAGCACATCCCGATCTAATTTCCAGTACCCCCTACCGAAGAGGCAGACTGGCGGCCCCACCTGCAGGAGCACCCGTCGTGATCTGAGAAGAACACAGGCAACAGCCGCCAGACAACTGACCCAAAGACCTAGATAGAAAAATATAATCGAGCCTCCGCGCAACCCCCGAGAGTTGCGCCATGTGGGACCAGCCATTGTCGGAGTAGTGTGCAGGCCTCCATCAACCAGACCATGGCAAGCCATTAGCCCGGTGATGGCGCCTGCACTACTATCCCCACTAACCCTAAATCTATGTTAAAATCCCCACCTATCACCAAGTGCCTATTTGTGACACACAGGGCGCCAGACAGTCCACCATCTCCTCCTGTCTGCCGCCACCTGTGGCCCTACACCACCACTAATCTATATTTATAATCCCTTAACGTGATATCTACCCCCAAAACCCTCCCCTGCATAACAACAAAACTGTCCTCTACCTTCACCTCCCTATTCCCAAACAAAATCCCCACCCCCGTTGAATGGACCCCACCTATACCCCAAACTGACTCCCCCTTATCCCACTCCCTACTAAACCTGATGACATCCCCTCCATCCCTCAGGTGAACCTCCTGTAAAAAACAAACATCAAAACCCACCCCTTCCAAAAACAAAAACCGCCCTCCTCTTAACAAAGTCCCTCAAACCCCTTACATTTAAACTAAAAAAATTTACAGAATGTGTAATTATAAATAAAACAACCCCTCAATTCAACCAATTTAACCCAAAATAACAAAAAACAGGAGACTCACCCGATGCTCCCCTGCTTCAGCTCATCCGGCGGGGACGTCTTCTCTCCTGACGCCCCCCGTCCTCCTTCATCTCTCAACCCAGGATGCAGGCATGGTGTTAGGCCTTGGAGTGCCCTGCATCCTGGGTTCCCCACAAACACCCTCCGTTCCTCTCTCCCTGTAGGCTGCTGAACTGAGGTCGAGAGCAGGGGACCCCAACTCCCCAAGCAGGAGTTGAGATCCCCCTCAGACACCCAGCCCAGCGCAACGCCCTGGGAGTCTTCCTCCACCAGATGCTGAGGGGCTGAGGAAAACAGGGAGGACAAGGGCGTTCTTCCCTCCCCCATCACTCGCTTGCCCCCTCCTCCCCCCACAGCCTGTCCAGCCGCTCCTCCTCTTCCCTTTCTTCTTCAGTGTCGGAGGCAGCGGGAGACACCACCCTCCCTCCCCGCTAGCTCCTCCACCATTACCCTCATCTCTTCTACGAGGGAGCTCGCCATACTGTCCCCCCACTCTCTTACCCCCTCTCCCCCTCCTCCCCCTCCACAGTCCCTGCCACCGGCACCTCCTCCACTGTTGCTCTCTCTTGTTCCTCCATTCCTTTGCTTCCTTCTACCTCTTCTCCTTCCGGTCCTTCCTCTTCCTTTCTTTCTCTGTCCCCCTCGCCGCCTGCGGTCACCTCTTTCTCCTCCTCCTTCCGTTTGTCCATCCCCTCTGGGGCTGTGTTCCCGGCCTTTTCCTCTTTTTCTTCTCCCCTTCCTCTTCTTCCCCCATCCCCCGCTCCTGTTCTCCTCCAGCTGCAGCCGCGTATGACCGCTGACGAGCCGGGCAATCACGCCACAGGTGTGCTGTAGAGCCACACCCGTGGCAAGCCTTCGGCTCGTCACAATCCTTGGCCTCGTGCGCCCCGATCCACAAAATCTGCACTTTCTAGTGCTGCACGAGGCCAGGATGTGCCCATAGGCCATACAACGTCTGCAAAACGGGGCTGACGTGCATAATACAATGTCCCCCTGTCAGCCCCCCAGGGAGAACATAGCTGGGGATGAAGGTACCCACCCATCCCCTTAGGGTCTTCTCTGAGGAGGGCCTGAAAACCCCTCCTTCCGTTCCAAAACCCCAACGAATCCTTGAGGTGCCTTACTGAGGAGACATTATCCATAAATCTCCCCAGAAAGGCCCTCACCTCCTCATCCTTAACATAGGGGTTGTACATGTTCACCGTTACAATTCGAAAATTGTTTTTCGCCAAACTCTTGACCTCGTAATGGCCCATCGGCCTTGTATCTCCACTGCTTTCACCTTCTTAAGGATCTCGTCATGTTTACTCTCCGTGTAAGCGACGTCAAAAACTCCCTCCAAAGAATTGCCTTGTAGGCAAAAGACATCCTTGACTGTCAGCTTCAGCACTCCAATCAAGATGGTCCTTCCGAATGTCTCACGTCCAAAAGGCTCCATCTCTTTCTCTTTCCATGAGAATCTAAGGGTATTCGCCAGCCCGACGCCTGGGACCGGCCTACTGGTTGAATTTTGCGCCATCTCCGCAATGAAGATGACGCACTCAACTCCTCTCCACTCTCTCTCTTCCAGAAAAGGGAGAGAAAGAAAAAAATTATAATAAAACAAGCCCAAAAAACAAAAACGGCCGAGATTTTCCAATAACCAAAATAACAAAACTTTGTACCGCCCTCCGGCCTTCGGCTTCCAGCTAAGCGAGCTTTGGGGCACCGCAGTACCAAGCTTGATCTTAGCCGGAAGGCCGAGAAGCGATAACCCACAAATTGACCCCTGCACCCGCCGGTGCCCGGGGGCCTCGGCAGACCTCATCGGTTTGGCAAAGTTGGCTCCTCCTCACCCAACGCTTCCCTGGTGACAGGCGGGTGTGTTTTTTTAAAAGTCGCTAATGCGTCGTTAGGTCACTAGCTCTTTAATCCTAGTGCGACTATTTGTTCAATGCCCGGCAAATACACCAGTCATCGTCGG
>NW_025547736.1:25000-32500 GCF_905237065.1 Salmo salar
CTCCTCACTATCCCCTCCACTCCCCAATCTCTCCCTGTCTTTACCATGTTCTGTCTGGCTTCCCACAGCCCCCGTTTAAAGAGGCTTATGAGAAGCCATAGTAGAAATCTGTCCCTTTCCGTCCCCCTCGCTCTCCCTACTCCTCTCTCTACCCGAGCCCACGACAAAATAAAATCCCCTCTTACCTTACCTAACAACACCCGTGCCCTAGCCCACACTACTCCGGCAAAGGCACAGTCCCAAAAGGCATGGCGCACTGTCTCCTCCCCACCACAAGATGGTCTTGGGCAGGTGGGGATCGCGCTAAGCTATGCCGGTACATAATGGAGCGCACCGGCAAACACTTATGGAGGCTCAACCAATTCAGGTCCTTGAGCCTGTTGTCCAGACCCCGCGCCTGCACTCCCTCCCAGACCACTTCCGGGATACCCACCACAGGTGTCGGACACCCTCCCTGTCTGACCTCCTCGTACAGGTGCTTGTGGTCTAAACCTACTCGGGCAACTTCAACCTCGGGTGCGCACGTAACCACTTGGCCGCGTGCCCAAAGTGCCACGGCAGCTGTTCCGCCCGAGGACCCGTGTTAGACCACACCATTACGCTTCTCGCCTGGTATGAGAAGAACACCCGCGGGAGGTAACCCGGACGGGTGTACTACCGGATGAGCAAGCTCTGTCAACAAAAAGAAACAAAAAGTGAGTCCAGCTTGAGGGGGAAGTGTGGTACCCCCTACCTCCCTCCCGATGGGGCCAAAGCATGCGTGCCCTGGCGACCCACTCGTACCTGCCACCCCACATGAACTGAAACACTAGCCTCACTAGAGGCCTCCTCAGACAAGCCGGCAATGGGTAGATGTACGCCAAATATAAAAGAGGCGGCAATACATCCACCTTGAGGACCAGGACCTTGCCTACAAAAGACAACGACCTAGCCCTCCACATCGCTAGCTTCCTCTGTACCACTGCGATGCCCATGTTCCAGTTCAGCGTCGCTGAGCCGGAGGTCTCAAAATGAACCCGAGAATCTTCAGGGCCCCGTTACAGAGAGATAACCCCCGGGCACATCCGTCCTACCACGCCATCTTCGAAAAACTTAACGGAAGACTTTGCGTGGTTAAGAACCGCTCGCCGACGCTCGGGTGAAGTCCCTAATAATGGCAAGGGACCTTGTCAAGCACGAGTCCTTGCAAAGCAGCAAGGAAGTGTCGTCGGCGTACTGCGTCACCTTAGCGCGCAGACCGCCACTTCCAGGGATTAACAAGCCTTCCACCCCTGTGTCTGCCCTAATGGCAGCCCCCAGAGGCTCCATGTACAGTACGAAGAGGAGAGCCGAGAGCGGGCACCCCTGCCTGACCCCTGACGAGAGGTCAAAACGTCACCCATGTGACCGTTTACGCTAACCCGGCACCCGCTCCGACATATAAAGTGCGGATCCATCCTATGAACTTTTCCCCAAATCCTAATCTACCTAATACTCTGAAAAGAAAAGATCTATTCACGCGATCAAAGGCTTTCGCCTGATCAAGCGCTGCTACCATTAAAGGCAGACCTCTATCTTCTACCCAAGCGATGGAGTCCCTAATCAACTGCAGGTTCCACCTGATAGGCGGCCCTCTACCCGCACGTCTGATCCTCATGAGCGACGTAGGGAAGGGCTGTGCGCAACCGATCCGCTAGGACCTTTGCAAGTATCTTGTAGTCTACACACAGCATGGTCAATGGCCGCCAGTTGCCAAGGTCTGTGGCGTCCCCCTTCTTGTGAAGAAGTGACAGCACACCGACGGTCATTGATCCCCCGGGAACCCCGTCTCGAGAATGGCCTTCAAGACTTCGAGGACCACCGGTCCAGTATCCCCCCAAAACTTGAGGTAAAACTCGGCCGGCAGCCCATCCATCCCAGGTACCTTCCCTTTTCCCATCCTCCTAAGGGCGCTCTCAACCTCTTCTAGGGAGATCTGAGCCTCCATCGGCTTCTCTAATGTCCTCCGGCAATCGCCGGGACAAGTGTTCTAAAAACACATTTCCCTGCTCTACATCTACTTCCCTCTCCTTAAAGAAACTTCGGAAATGATCAGTTGTTACTCTGACCATCTCCTCCGGCTCTCTAGCTACACTACCATCTTCTTTCCTAACCCCGTACATTACCTTTCTACTCTGTCTATCCCTAACCGACTTAAAGAACATTGTGGAACAAGTCTCGTTATGTTCTAAAAAAGCCGCTATGCGCACGCTCCAGGAAAGCTCGAGCCTTCCGCTCCTGCAGCTCCCTGAGTTGCGCCTTCAGGGCAGTGGATCTCTCCCAGTCGACCGACCCGCCGAGGTTGCCTGCCTCGTACTCGAGTTCGAGCAACCTATGGATATGATCCACCTCCCTCCTTTCCTCCCTTTTTCTCTTCTTACAATATCCTATAATAAAGATCCTAATCCTTACCTTGACTAAGTCCCACCACTCCAACACCCCCTCGCACATGGACCGGAGGCCCTCAAACCCTCGAAACACACCAATAAAGGCATTAACAAAGGCTTGCTCATCCAGCACCTCCCGATCTAACTTCAATACCCCCTACCGAAGAGGCAGACTGGAGAACTCACCTGCAGGAGCACCCCGTCGTGATCTGAAAAGAACACAGGCAACAGCCGACCAGACAACTGACCCAAGGACCTGGATAGAAAAATATAGTCAAGCCTCCGCGCAACCCCCCTGGAGTTGCGCCAAGTGGGACCGGCCATTTTCGGAGTAGTGTGCAGGCCACCATCAACCAGACCATGGCAAGCCATTAGCCCGGTGATGGCGCCTGCACTGCTGTCCCCCCTACCCCTAAATCTATATTAAAGTCCCCCCTATCACCAACTGCCTATTTGTGACACACAGGGGCGTCAGACAGTCCACCATCTCCCTCCTGTCTGCCGCCACCTGTGGTCCGTACACCCCAACTAATCTATACCTACAATCTCTTAATGTGACATCCACCCCCAAAACCCTCCCCTGCATAACAACAAAAGTATCCTCAACTTTTACCTCCCTATTCCCAAACAAGATCCCTACCCCCGAAGAGTGAACCCCCCTATACCCCAAACTGATTCCCCTTTATCCCACTCCCTCTTAAACCTCACAACATCCCCCCCATCCCTTAGGTGAACCTCCTGTAAAAACAAAAATCAAACCCCACACCCTCTAAATAACTAAACACCGCCCTTCTTTTTATCCTATCCCTCAAACCCCTTACATTTAAACTAACAAAAGTAATTTTATCCATAATGAAAACATTAACAACAACCTACTAATAACAAAAAACAAAACAAGAGGCTCACCCGATGCTCCCCGCTCCATCTCCTCCGACAGGGAAGTAAAAATGCTCCCCTCATCCGAAGGATACAGATCCTCCTCAGATGAGCCCACCTGCTTGCGCACAACTTGGGACACTCTGTCTCCCCCTTCCTCTAAGACCCCCAAGTCATCTGCCCATGAAGCCGGGAAAGGGTTGGGGATGGGGTTTCCGGCTTCTCTGAACAGCCTTGCGACCCTCCATCCCCAGGATGCAGAGATAGAGTAGAGGTCGTCATGTCCATTTCCTCTAGGGGTAAAGGGAGGGATGAGTCCTGTGAGGACAGGGGGCCACATCAGCGGCACTGTCTTTAACCCCCATCGCACGCTTGCCTGCCCCTTCCCCTATGCCTCCCACCTCTTTCTGCACATCACCCTTCCGCTTCGTCCTCTTCTTCTTGCCGACGTAGGGTTCCTGCTCCAGTTCCGGGATCACCCTCCCCTACTGACGATTCCTTCCCATCCTGCCCGAGTTCGGCGGCACACCAGAGTCTGAGGCCCACTCCCCTGCCCTTGACCCCAACACCGGAAGATTTTCCACCATTTCTACCAGGGCCCCAAGCCCCTCCACCCCATCAAGTAATGATCCCATGCTCTCCATTCCTCCACCCGCCTCCTCCACCTCCGGCTTCTGGATAGCGGACCCCTCACCTCCTTTCACTGACGGCCCTGATGTCACCTCTTTCCCGGCCCTTGCACGTGGAGTGGGCGTTGGTGAGGATGGTCTCTCCTGCTCCTTCTTCTCTGGGTCTTTCTTGCTAGACCCAGGGTCCCTTCTTTGCAGATGTTCCCCCACAGAGTCTCCTCCTTCCTTTCTGCCTGCCGTCGCCTCGGCATATGACTGCCCGACGGGACGGACAGTCCCCGGAACAGGTGCAGCCTACTACCACACCCGTGGCATTCCTTGGCTCCCTACAGTCCTTTGCCTCATGCTCCCCGATTTGCAAAACCTGCATCTCCCTGTACTGCAGGCAGCTGTAACGATGCCCATACTCCCTACATTTCTTACAGAAAGGGGGTTGGCGGGTGTAAAGAGCATCCCCCTGTCCGAACCCAGAGAAAAGACCGCCGGGGGATGTAGGAAGCCATCAAACCCTTCCTTATCCGGCCTAAGGAGCACCTGGAACTGACGGCGGCCATTCCAGAATCCCAAAGAGTCCTTCACATATCTTGCCCCTGATGTGACGTCACAAAAACGGCCCAGAAATGCCCCTATGGCGATATCCGTTACATGAGGATTGTACATATGTACATTAATAGTTCTGAAATTGGTCTTAGACAGACATGTTACATTGAAAAAGGACAATGGCTTCTCTCCAGCAGCCGCTTTGGCTCTGTCCATTATAATGTCGCACATACCTTCTGTATGAAAGGTCACGTCATATGCTTCCTCCATAGCATTTCCCTGCAGACACATAACCTCTGGGACTTTGACTTTCAGGGCCCCCATCAAAACGGTTCTTCCAAAGGAATCTCTTGGCAAGCGTGTATCTTCTTCCTTCTTCCAAGCGAAACGGATTGTGTTCTTAAGTCCAGTCCTGGGGACCGACCCTGCGCTACTGTTGTTCGCCATCTCCTCACGGAAAAAACGGAAACCAAGTTGAAAAATAACTTAACTGGCTTTCCTTCTTACTCCCTCCGGCCTTCGACCTTCTGACTCAGCGGGCTTTGGGGCACCTCGGTACCAAGCTTGATCTGAGCCAAAAGGCCGAGAGCGATAACCCACAAATTGACCCCTGCACCCGCCGGCGCCCCGGGGCCTCGGCAGACCTCATCGGTTTGGCAAAAGTTGGCTCCTCCTCACCCAACGCTTCCCTGGTGACAGGCGGGTGTGTTTTTTTTTAAAAGTCGCTAATGCGTCGTTAGGTCACTAGCTCTTTAATCCTAGTGCGACTATTTGTTCAATGCCCGGCAAATACACCAGTCATCGTCGGGCTTGAACTCAATTGCCTGAGCGACTACTTTGAGTGGAAAAAATACGCCCGGTCGGTCAGCCCGGCTTCAAGTCAAACGCCTGAGCAAAAGTCTCGGCGTCATCTCTGTCAATTTCTCTTGAAACAAGATACCGGGCTCTGCCAGAAAGCAAAGCCCTTCCAAAAATACGTTGAACTCGTAAGTGTTCCTCTCCACGGAAGTCTTTAGTAAAAGGCGAAAGGCTTGTGCGTAATGAAGAGAAACCAGAGTCGTATGGAAGTCAGAGGTCGGGGCCCGAGACACACACGGTGCACTCTAGGCCGGGTCCCGCGGGTGGTCCCCGAACCCACTCTTCCAAGTTTTCGAGGGCTGTGGGTAAAAAGTCACAGACAGACAGACAGACAGACAGACAGACAGACAGACAGACAGACAGACAGACAGACAGACAGACAGACAATCCTGGTGAAGTGATTGTATTTTTTGGGGGGCTCAAAAACACACACACACACAATCCTGGTGAAGTGATTGTATTTTTGGGGGCTCAAAAACACACACACACACACACACACACACACACACACACACACACACACACACACACACACACACACACACACACACACACACACACACACAATCCTGGTGAAGTGATTGTATTTTTGGGGGCTCAAAAACACACACACACACACACACACACACACACACACACACACACACACACACACACACACACACACACAAACAATCCTGGTGAAGTGATTGTATTTTTGGGGGCTCAAAACACACACACACACACACACACACACACACACACACACACACACACACACACACACACACACACACACACACACACACAATCCTGGTGAAGTGATTGTATTTTTGGGGGCTCAAAAACACACACACACACACACACACACACACACACACACACACACACACACACACACACACAAACAATCCTGGTGAAGTGATTGTATTTTTGGGGGCTCAAAACACACACACACACACACACACACACACAATCCTGGTGAAGTGATTGTATTTTTGGGGGGCTCAAAACACACACACACACACACACACACACACACACACACACACACACACACACACACACAAACAATCCTGGTGAAGTGATTGTATTTTTGGGGGGCTCAAAAACACACACACACACACACACACACACACTCCTGGCCAATGTATTTTTTTTTTTTTTTTTATTTTTTAAGTAAAATGGCGGGAAAACGGGGACCCCCATGAAGGGGGCTTCGCACTTGTTTCAGTTTGGATGATTCTTCTTTTTCATTCCTTCTCTTCTTCTGCTAGCTGTTTTACATAGATTTGGTGTATTTCTTTTTCCTTGACAATGGGAGAAAAGTGTTGCACCATTCCCGGAGAGTACTGCAATACCGGGTCGATGCGTGGAGCGGACGGAGCAAGCCCCATTTCCGACTCCCTGTTCGAAAAATCCATTTAATATGTAGTCCCCGATGGGGGCGTATCAGATATTAAACTGATAAGAACAGATACTACACTTGATCTGAGCCAAAAGGCCGAGAAGCGATAACCCACAAATTGACCCCTGCACCCGCCGGGCCCGGGGCCTCGGCAGACCTCATCGGTTTGGCAAAAGTTGGCTCCTCCTCACCCAACGCTTCCCTGGTGACAGGCGGGTGTGTTTTTTTAAAAGTCGCTAATGCGTCGTTAGGTCACTAGCTCTTTAATCCTAGTGCGACTATTTGTTCAATGCCCGGCAAATACACCAGTCATCGTCGGGCTTGAACTCAATTGCCGAGCGACTACTTTGAGTGGAAAAAATACGCCGGTCGGTCAGCGGCTTCAAGTCAAACGCCTGAGCAAAAGTCTCGGCGTCATCTCTGTCAATTTCTCTTGAAACAAGATACCGGGCTCTGCCAGAAGCAAAGCCCTTCCAAAAATACGTTGAACTCGTAAGTGTTCCTCTCCACGGAAGTCTTTAGTAAAAGGCGAAAGGCTTGTGCGTAATGAAGAGAAACCAGAGTCGTATGGAAGTCAGAGGTCGGGGCCCGAGACACACACGGTGCACTCTAGGCCGGGTCCCGCGGGTGGTCCCCGAACCCACTCTTCCAAGTTTTCGAGGGCTGTGGGTAAAAAGTCACAGACAGACAGACAGACAGACAGACAGACAGACAGACAGACAGACAGACAGACAGACAGACAGACAATCCTGGTGAAGTGATTGTATTTTTGGGGGGCTCAAAAACACACACACACACAATCCTG
>NW_025547736.1:37500-47500 GCF_905237065.1 Salmo salar
CAAACTTTCCTCCCTCCTGCCTTCCTTCGACCTTTTGGCTCAAGCGGGCTTTGGGGCACCTCGGTACCAAGCTGATCTGAGCCAAAAGGCCGAAGCGATAACCCACAAATTGACCCCTGCACCCGCCGGGTCCCGGGGGGCCTCGGCAGACCTCATCGGTTTGGCAAAAGTTGGCTCCTCCTCACCCAACGCTTCCCTGGTGACAGGCGGGTGTGTTTTTTTTAAAAGTCGCTAATGCGTCGTTAGGTCACTAGCTCTTTAATCCTAGTGCGACTATTTGTTCAATGCCCGGCAAATACACCAGTCATCGTCGGGCTTGAACTCAATTGCCCGAGCGACTACTTTGAGTGGAAAAATACGCCGGTCGGTCAGCCCGGCTTCAAGTCAAACGCCTGAGCAAAAAGTCTCGGCGTCATCTCTGTCAATTTCTCTTGAAACAAGATACCGGGCTCTGCCAGAAAGCAAAGCCCTTCCAAAAATACGTTGAACTCGTAAGTGTTCCTCTCCACGGAAGTCTTTAGTAAAAGGCGAAAGGCTTGTGCGTAATGAAGAGAAACCAGAGTCGTATGGAAGTCAGAGGTCGGGGCCCGAGACACACACGGTGCACTCTAGGCCGGGTCCCCGCGGGTGGTCCCCGAACCCACTCTTCCAAGTTTTCGAGGGCTGTGGGTAAAAAGTCACAGACAGACAGACAGACAGACAGACAGACAGACAGACAGACAGACAGACAGACAGACAGACAGACAGACAGACAGACAATCCTGGTGAAGTGATTGTATTTTTGGGGGGCTCAAAACACACACACACACAATCCTGGTGAAGTGATTGTATTTTTGGGGGGCTCAAAAACACACACACACACACACACACACACACACACACACACACACACACACACACACACACACACACACACACACAATCCTGGTGAAGTGATTGTATTTTTGGGGGGCTCAAAAACACACACACACACACACACACACACACACACACACACACACACACACACACACACACAAACAATCCTGGTGAAGTGATTGTATTTTTGGGGGCTCAAAAACACACACACACACACACACACACACACACACACACACACACACACACACACACACACACACACACACACACACACAATCCTGGTGAAGTGATTGTATTTTTGGGGGCTCAAAAAACACACACACACACACACACACACACACACACACACACACACACACACACACACACAAACAATCCTGGTGAAGTGATTGTATTTTTGGGGGCTCAAAACACACACACACACACACACACACACACAATCCTGGTGAAGTGATTGTATTTTTGGGGGGCTCAAAAACACACACACACACACACACACACACACACACACACACACACACACACACACACACACACAAACAATCCTGGTGAAGTGATTGTATTTTTGGGGGCTCAAAAACACACACACACACACACACACACACACACACACACACACACACACACACACACACACACACACACACACACAATCCTGGTGAAGTGATTGTATTTTTGGGGGCTCAAAAACACACACACACACACACACACACACACACACACACACACACACACACACACACACACAAACAATCCTGGTGAAGTGATTGTATTTTTGGGGGGCTCAAAACACACACACACACACACACACACACACAATCCTGGTGAAGTGATTGTATTTTTGGGGGCTCAAAACACACACACACACACACACACACACACACACACACACACACACACACACACACACACACACAAACAATCCTGGTGAAGTGATTGTATTTTTGGGGGCTCAAAAACACACACACACACACACACACACACACACTCCTGGCCAATGTATTTTTTTTTTTTTTTTATTTTTTTAAGTAAAATGGCGGGAAAACGGGGGACCCCCCATGAAGGGGGCTTCGCACTTGTTTCAGTTTGGATGATTCTTCTTTTTCATTCCTTCTCTTCTTCTGCTAGCTGTTTTACATAGATTTGGTGTATTTCTTTTTCCTTGACAATGGGAGAAAAGTGTTGCACCATTCCCGGAGGTACTGCAATACCGGGTCGATGCGTGGAGCGGACGGAGCAAGCCCCATTTCCGACTCCCTGTTCGAAAAATCCATTTAATATGTAGTCCCCGATGGGGACGTATCAGATATTAAACTGATAAGAACAGATACTACACTTGATCTGAGCCAAAAGGCCGAGGCGATAACCCACAAATTGACCCCTGCACCCGCCGGGTCCCGGGGGCCTCGGCAGACCTCATCGGTTTGGCAAAAGTTGGCTCCTCCTCACCCAACGCTTCCCTGGTGACAGGCGGGTGTGTTTTTTTAAAAGTCGCTAATGCGTCGTTAGGTCACTAGCTCTTTAATCCTAGTGCGACTATTTGTTCAATGCCCGGCAAATACACCAGTCATCGTCGGGCTTGAACTCAATTGCCGAGCGACTACTTTGAGTGGAAAAAATACGCCGGTCGGTCAGCCGGCTTCAAGTCAAACGCCTGAGCAAAAAGTCTCGGCGTCATCTCTGTCAATTTCTCTTGAAACAAGATACCGGGCTCTGCCAGAAAGCAAAGCCCTTCCAAAAATACGTTGAACTCGTAAGTGTTCCTCTCCACGGAAGTCTTTAGTAAAAGGCGAAAGGCTTGTGCGTAATGAAGAGAAACCAGAGTCGTATGGAAGTCAGAGGTCGGGGCCCGAGACACACACGGTGCACTCTAGGCCGGGTCCCCGCGCGGTGGTCCCCGAACCCACTCTTCCAAGTTTTCGAGGGCTGTGGGTAAAAAGTCACAGACAGACAGACAGACAGACAGACAGACAGACAGACAGACAGACAGACAGACAGACAGACAGACAGACAGACAGACAATCCTGGTGAAGTGATTGTATTTTTGGGGGGCTCAAAAACACACACACACACAATCCTGGTGAAGTGATTGTATTTTTGGGGGGCTCAAAAAACACACACACACACACACACACACACACACACACACACACACACACACACACACACACACACACACACACACACACACACACACACAATCCTGGTGAAGTGATTGTATTTTTGGGGGCTCAAAAACACACACACACACACACACACACACACACACACACACACACACACACACACACACACACACACAAACAATCCTGGTGAAGTGATTGTATTTTTGGGGGCTCAAAAACACACACACACACACACACACACACACACACACACACACACACACACACACACACACACACACACACACACACACACAATCCTGGTGAAGTGATTGTATTTTTGGGGGGCTCAAAAACACACACACACACACACACACACACACACACACACACACACACACACACACACACACACACAAACAATCCTGGTGAAGTGATTGTATTTTTGGGGGCTCAAAACACACACACACACACACACACACACACAATCCTGGTGAAGTGATTGTATTTTTGGGGGGCTCAAAAAACACACACACACACACACACACACACACACACACACACACACACACACACACAAACAATCCTGGTGAAGTGATTGTATTTTTAGGGGGCTCAAAAACACACACACACACACACACACACACACACACACACACACACACACACACACACACACACACAAACAATCCTGGTGAAGTGATTGTATTTTTGGGGGGCTCAAAAAACACACACACACACACACACACACACACACACACACACACACACACACACACACACACACACACACACACACACACACACACAATCCTGGTGAAGTGATTGTATTTTTGGGGGGCTCAAAAACACACACACACACACACACACACACACACACACACACACACACACACACACACACACACACAAACAATCCTGGTGAAGTGATTGTATTTTTTGGGGGGCTCAAAAACACACACACACACACACACACACACACAATCCTGGTGAAGTGATTGTATTTTTGGGGGGCTCAAAACACACACACACACACACACACACACACACACACACACACACACACACACACACACAAACAATCCTGGTGAAGTGATTGTATTTTTGGGGGCTCAAAAACACACACACACACACACACACACACACTCCTGGCCAATGTATTTTTTTTTTTTTATTTTTTTTTTTTTAAGTAAAATGGCGGGAAAACGGGGGACCCCCATGAAGGGGGCTTCGCACTTGTTTCAGTTTGGATGATTCTTCTTTTTTCATTCCTTCTCTTCTTCTGCTAGCTGTTTTACATAGATTTGGTGTATTTCTTTTTCCTTGACAATGGGAGAAAAGTGTTGCACCATTCCCGGAGGTACTGCAATACCGGGTCGATGCGTGGAGCGGACGGAGCAAGCCCCATTTCCGACTCCCTGTTCGAAAAATCCATTTAATATGTAGTCCCCCGATGGGGGACGTATCAGATATTAAACTGATAAGAACAGATGATGATTAAAAGATTTTATTACTGTTCAAAAACATAAGCATAATAAACAAACCATCAACAATCATAATCATCACTTCCATTAAACTCAACACAAGGCATTTGAAATTTCAAAACAAATGAAACCCAAATTACAAATCAGGGGAGCATCTTCCCTCCCCCTCAACACCCACATAAACTAGATTCCTAAATCTCTATATTTCCCTATCTCCCCATACCTATCTGATTCCTTTTCCCTATTCCCTTTACCACAGTCCTAAACCCCCCTTCCACCTCTCCCGGGCTGCATGCTGCCCCACTTCCTCTCCTCCCTCTTCATCCTCCCCTCACATTTTCTTCCACCCTCCTCACTATCCCCTCCACTCCCCAATCTCTCCCTGTCTTTACCATGTTCTGTCTGGCTTCCCACAGCCCCCGTTTAAAGAGGCTTATGAGAAGCCATAGTAGAAATCTGTCCCTTTCCGTCCCCCTCGCTCTCCCTACTCCTCTCTCTACCCAAGCCCACGACAAAATAAAATCCCCTCTTACCTTACCTAACAACACCCGTGCCCTAGCCCACACTACTCCGGCAAAGGCACAGTCCCAAAAGGCATGGCGCACTGTCTCCTCCCCACCACAAGATGGTCTTGGGCAGGTGGGGGATCGCGCCAAGCTATGCCGGTACATAATGGAACGCACCGGCAAACACTTATGGAGGCTCAACCAATTCAGGTCCTTGAGCCTGTTGTCCAGACCCGCGCCTGCACTCCCTCCCAGACCACTTCCGGGATACCCACCACAGGTGTCGGACACCCTCCCTGTCTGACCTCCTCGTACAGGTGCTTGTGGTCTAAACCTACTCGGGCAACTTCAACCTCGGGGTGCGCCACGTAACCACTTGGCCGCGTGCCCAAAGTGCCACGGCAGCTGTTCCGCCCGAGGACCCGTGTTAGACCACACCATTACGCTTCTCGCCTGGTATGAGAAGAACACCCGCAGGAGGTAACCGGACGGGTGTACTACCGGATGAGCAAGCTCTGTCAACAAAAAGAAACAAAAATTGAGTCCAGCTTGAGGGGGAAGTGTGGTACCCCCCTACCTCCCTCCCCGATGGGGCAAAGCATGCGTGCCCTGGCGACCCACTCGTACCTGCCACCCCACATGAACTGAAACACTAGCCTCACTAGAGGCCTCCTCAGACAAGCCGGCAATGGGTAGATGTCGCCAAATATAAAAGAGACGGCAATACATCCACCTTGAGGACCAGGACCTTGCCTACAAAAGACAACGACCTAGCCCTCCACATCGCTAGCTTCCTCTGTACCACTGCGATGCCCATGTTCCAGTTCAGCGTCGCTGAGCCGGAGGTCTCAAAATGAACCCCGAGAATCTTCAGGGCCCCGTTACAGAGAGATAACCCCCCGGGCACATCCGTCCTACCACGCCATCTTCCGAAAAACTTAACGGAAGACTTTGCGTGGTTAAGAACCGCTCCCGGCGCTCGGGTGAAGTCCCCAATAATGGCAAGGGACCTTGTCAAGCACGAGTCCTTGCAAAGCAGCAAGGAAGTGTCGTCGGCGTACTGCGTCACCTTAACGCGCAGACCGCCACTTCCAGGGATTAACAAGCCTTCCACCCCTGTGTCTGCCCTAATGGCAGCCCCCAGAGGCTCCATGTACAGTACGAAGAGGAGAGCCGAGAGCGGGCACCCCTGCCTGACCCCTGACGAGAGGTCAAAAACGTCACCCATGTGACCGTTTACGCTAACCCGGCACCCCGCTCCGACATATAAAGTACGGATCCATCCTATGAACTTTTCCCCAAATCCTAATCTACCTAATACTCTGAAAAGAAAAGATCTATTCACGCGATCAAAGGCTTTCGCCTGATCAAGCGCTGCTACCATTAAAGGCAGACCTCTATCTTCTACCCAAGCGATGGAGTCCCTAATCAACTGCAGGTTCCACCTGATAGAGCGGCCCTCTACCCCGCACGTCTGATCCTCATGAACGACGTAGGGAAGGGCTGTGCGCAACCGATCCGCTAGGACCTTTGCAAGTATCTTGTAGTCTACACACAGCATGGTCAATGGCCGCCAGTTGCCAAGGTCTGTGGCGTCCCCCTTCTTGTGAAGAAGTGACAGCACACCGACGGTCATTGATCCCCCGGGAACCCCGTCTCGAGAATGGCCTTCAAGACTTCGAGGACCACCGGTCCAGTATCCCCCAAAACTTGAGGTAAAACTCGGCCGGCAGCCCATCCATCCCAGGTACCTTCCCTTTTCCCATCCTCCTAAGGGCGCTCTCAACCTCTTCTAGGGAGATCTGAGCCTCCATCGCTTCTCTAATGTCCTCCGGCAATCGCCGGGACAAGTGTTCTAAAAACACATTTCCCTGCTCTACATCTACTTCCCTCTCCTTAAAGAAACTTCGGAAATGATCAGTTGTTACTCTGACCATCTCCTCCGGCTCTCTAGCTACACTACCATCTTCTTTCCTAACCCCGTACATTACCTTTCTACTCTGTCTATCCCTAACCGACTTAAAGAACATTGTGGAACAAGTCTCGTTATGTTCTAAAAAGCCGCTATGCGCACGCTCCAGGAAAGCTCGAGCCTTCCGCTCCTGCAGCTCCCTGAGTTGCGCCTTCAGGGCAGTGGATCTCTCCCAGTCGACCCGACCCGCCGAGGTTGCCTGCCTCGTACTCGAGTTCGAGCAACCTATGGATATGATCCACCTCCCTCCTTTCCTCCCTTTTTCTCTTCTTACAATATCCTATAATAAAGATCCTAATCCTTACCTTGACTAAGTCCCACCACTCCAACACCCCTCGCACATGGACCGGAGGCCCTCAAACCCTCGAAACACACCAATAAAGGCATTAACAAAGGCTTGCTCATCCAGCACCTCCCGATCTAACTTCCAATACCCCCTACCGAAGAGGCAGACTGGAGAACTCACCTGCAGGAGCACCCCGTCGTGATCTGAAAAGAACACAGGCAACAGCCGACCAGACAACTGACCCAAGGACCTGGATAGAAAAATATAGTCAAGCCTCCGCGCAACCCCCTGGAGTTGCGCCAAGTGGAACCGGCCATTTTCGGAGTAGTGTGCAGGCCACCATCAACCAGACCATGGCAAGCCATTAGCCCGGTGATGGCGCCTGCACTGCTGTCCCCCCTACCCCTAAATCTATATTAAAGTCCCCCCTATCACCAACTGCCTATTTGTGACACACAGGGGCGTCAGACAGTCCACCATCTCCCTCCTGTCTGCCGCCACCTGTGGTCCGTACACCCAACTAATCTATACCTACAATCTCTTAATGTGACATCCACCCCCAAAACCCTCCCCTGCATAACAACAAAAGTATCCTCAACTTTTACCTCCCTATTCCCAAACAAGATCCCTACCCCGAAGAGTGAACCCCCCTATACCCCAAACTGATTCCCCTTTATCCCACTCCCTCTTAAACCTCACAACATCCCCCCCATCCCTTAGGTGAACCTCCTGTAAAAACAAAAATCAAACCCCACACCCTCTAAATAACTAAACACCGCCCTTCTTTTTATCCTATCCCTCAAACCCCTTACATTTAAACTAACAAAAGTAATTTTATCCATAATGAAAACATTAACAACAACCTACTAATAACAAAAAACAAAACAAGAGGCTCACCCGATGCTCCCCCGCTCCATCTCCTCCGACAGGGAAGTAAAAATGCTCCCCTCATCCGAAGGATACAGATCCTCCTCAGATGAGCCCACCTGCTTGCGCACAACTTGGGACACTCTGTCTCCCCCTTCCTCTAAGACCCCCAAGTCATCTGCCCATGAAGCCGGGAAAGGGTTGGGGATGGAGGTTTCGGCTTCTCTGAACAGCCTTGCGACCCTCCATCCCCAGGATGCAGAGATAGAGTAGAGGTCGTCATGTCCATTTCCTCTAGGGGTAAAGGGAGGGATGAGTCCTGTGAGGACAGGGGGCCACATCAGCGGCACTGTCTTTAACCCCCATCGCACGCTTGCCTGCCCCTTCCCCTATGCCTCCCACCTCTTTCTGCACATCACCCTTCCGCTTCGTCCTCTTCTTCTTGCCGACGTAGGGTTCCTGCTCCAGTTCCGGGATCACCCTCCCTACTGACGATTCCTTCCCATCCTGCCCGAGTTCGAGCGGCACACCAGAGTCTGAGGCCCACTCCCCTGCCCTTGACCCCAACACCGGAAGATTTTCCACCATTTCTACCAGGGCCCCAAGCCCCTCCACCCCATCAAGTAATGATCCCATGCTCTCCATTCCTCCACCCGCCTCCTCCACCTCCGGCTTCTGGATAGCGGACCCCTCACCTCCTTTCACTGACGGCCCTGATGTCACCTCTTTCCCGGCCCTTGCACGTGGAGTGGGCGTTGGTGAGGATGGTCTCTCCTGCTCCTTCTTCTCTGGGTCTTTCTTGCTAGACCCAGGGTCCCTTCTTTGCAGATGTTCCCCCACAGAGTCTCCTCCTTCCTTTCTGCCTGCCGTCGCCTCGGCATATGACTGCCGACGGGACGGACAGTCCCCGGAACAGGTGCAGCCTACTACCACACCCGTGGCATTCCTTCGGCTCCCTACAGTCCTTTGCCTCATGCTCCCCCGATTTGCAAAACCTGCATCTCCCTGTACTGCAGGCAGCTGTAACGTGCCCATACTCCCTACATTTCTTACAGAAAGGGGGGTTGACGGGTGTAAAAGAGCATCCCCCTGTCCGAACCCAGAGAAAAGACCGCCGGGGGATGTAGGAAGCCATCAAACCCTTCCTTATCCGGCCTAAGGAGCACCTGGAACTGACGGCGGCCATTCCAGAATCCCAAAGAGTCCTTCACATATCTTGCCCCTGATGTGACGTCACAAAAACGGCCCAGAAATGCCCCTATGGCGATATCCGTTACATGAGGATTGTACATATGTACATTAATAGTTCTGAAATTGGTCTTAGACAGACATGTTACATTGAAAAAGGACAATGGCTTCTCTCCAGCAGCCGCTTTGGCTCTGTCCATTATAATGTCGCACATACCTTCTGTATGAAAGGTCACGTCATATGCTTCCTCCATAGCATTTCCCTGCAGACACATAACCTCTGGGACTTTGACTTTCAGGGCCCCCATCAAAACGGTTCTTCCAAAGGAATCTCTTGGCAAGCGTGTATCTTCTTCCTTCTTCCAAGCGAAACGGATTGTGTTCTTAAGTCCAGTCCTGGGGACCGACCCTGCGCTACTGTTGTTCGCCATCTCCTCACGGAAAAAACGGAAACCAAGTTGAAAAATAACCTTAACTGGCTTTCCTTCTTACTCCCCTCCGGCCTTCGACCTTCTGACTCAGCGGGCTTTGGGGCACCTCGGTACCAAGCTTGATCTGAGCCAAAAGGCCGAGAAGCGATAACCCACAAATTGACCCCTGCACCCGCCGGTGCCCGGGGGGCCTCGGCAGACCTCATCGGTTTGGCAAAAGTTGGCTCCTCCTCACCCAACGCTTCCCTGGTGACAGGCGGGTGTGTTTTTTTAAAAGTCGCTAATGCGTCGTTAGGTCAC
>NW_025547736.1:52500-57500 GCF_905237065.1 Salmo salar
CGAAAACCCAAAACAAAAAACTCAGGGGAGCATCATCCCTCCCCGTCATCCTAAACACTAACTTTCCCTCTCTTCCCGTCCCTAATCTAAAATAACCCCAGCCCTAATCCCCCCTTCCATCTCTCCCGGGCAGCATGCTGCCCCCACTTCGTCTCCTCCCTCTTCATCCTCCCCCTCAAATCTCCTTCCACCCTCCTCACAATTCCTTCCACCCCCCAATCTCTCCCTGTCTTGACCATGTTCTGCCTGGCTTCCCACAGCCCTCGCTTAAAGAGGCTCATGAGAAGCCAGAGCAGAAACCTATCCCTATCCGTCCCCCTCGCTCTCCCTACACCTCTCTCTAACCTAGCCCAAGTCAAAACAAAATCCCCTCTAACCCTTCCTAACAACACCCGTGCCTTTGCCCATACTACTCCGGCAATGGCACAGTCCCAAAAGACATGGCGCACAGTCTCCTCCCTGCCACAAGAAAGTCTTGGACAGGTGGGGGATCGCGCCAAGCTATGCCGGTACATGGTGGAGCGTACCGGCAAACACTTGTGGAGGCTCAACCAATTCAGGTCCTTGAGCCTGTTGTCTAGACCCCGCGCCTGCACTCCCTCCCAGACCACCGCCGGGATGCCCACCACAGGTGCTGGACTTACTGCCCGTCTAACCTCCTCGTACAGGTGCCTGTGATCTAAACCTACTCGGGCGACTTCAACCTCGGGGTGCGCACGCAGCCACTTGGCCGCATGGCCAAAGTGCCACGGCAGCTGTTCCGCCCGAGGACCCGTGTTAGACCACACCATTACGCTTCTCGCCTGATACGAGAAGAACACCCGCAGGAGGTAACCGGACGGGTGCAGTACTGGCTGAGCAAGCTCCGTCAACAGAAATGAAACAAAAATTGCGTCCAGCTTGAGGGGGAGATGTGGTACCCCCCTACCTCCCTCCCGATGGGACAGATCATGCGTGCCCTGGCGACCCACTCGTACCTGCCACCCCACATGAACTGAAACACCAGCCTCACTAGAGGCCTCCTCAGACTAGCCGGCAATGGGTAGATGTACGCCAAATACAATAGAGATGGCAATACATCCACCTTGAGAACCAGGACCTTGCCTAAAAAGGACAAAGACCTAGCCCTCCACATCGCTAGCTTCTTCTGTACCACTGCGATGCCCATGTTCCAGTTCAGCGTCGCTGAGCCGGAGGTCTCAAAATGGACCCCGAGTATCCTCAGGGCCCCGTTACAGAGAGATAACCCTCCGGGCACATCCGTCCTACCACTCCATCTTCCGAAAAACTTAACGGAAGACTTCGCGTGGTTAAGAACCGCCCCCGACGCTCGGGTGAAGTCCCCAATAATGGCAAGGGACCTTGTCAGGCACGAGTCCTTGCAAAGCAGCAAGGATGTGTCGTCGGCGTACTGTGTCAACTTGACACGGAGACCGCCACTTCCAGGGATCAGCAAGCCCTCCACCCCTGTGTCTGCCCTAATGGCAGCCCCCAGAGGCTCCATGTACAGAACGAAGAGGAGAGCCGAGAGCGGGCATCCCTGCCTGACCCCAGACGAGAGGTCAAAAACGTCACCTAAGTGACTGTTTACACTAACTCGGCACCCTGCTCCGACATATAATGTACGGATCCATCCTATAAACTTCTCCCCAAATCCTAATCTACCTAACACCCTGAATAGAAAGGATCTATTCACGCGATCAAAGGCTTTCGCCTGATCTAGCGCTGCTACCATTAAAGGCAGCCCCCTATCTTCTACCCAAGCGATGGAGTCCCTGATCAACTGTAGGTTCCATCTGATCGAGCGACCCTCTACCCGCACGTCTGATCCTCATGGACGACGTAGGGAAGGGCTGTGCGCAACCGGTCCGCTAAAACCTTTGCAAGTAGCTTGTAATCTACGCACAGCATGGTCAACGGCCGCCAGTTGCCAAGGTCAGTTGCTTCCCCCTTCTTATAAAGAAGTGACAGCACACCGACCGCCATTGATCCCCCCGGGACCCCCGTCTCAAGGATGGCCTTCACGACTTCGAGAACCACTGGTCCAAGTATACCCCAAAACTTGAGGTAAAACTCGGCCGGCAGCCCATCCATCCCAGGCACCTTCCCTTTTCCCATCCTCCTGAGAGCGCTCTCAACCTCCTCGAGGGAGATCTGAGCCTCCATCACATCTCTAATGTCCTCCGGCAATCGCCGGGACAAGTGTTCTAAAAACACATTTCCCTGTTCTACATCTATTACCCTCTCTTTAAATAAACCTCGGAAATGATCAGTTGTTACCCTGACCATTTCCTCCGGTTTTCTAACTATGCTACCATCTTCTTTCCTCACCCCATGCATTATCTTCCTACTCTGTCTGCCCCTAACCGACTTAAAGAACATAGCGGAACAAGTCTCATTATGTTCTAGAAAGCCATTATGCGCACGCTCCAGGAAAGCTCGAGCCTTCCGCTCCTGCAGCTCCCTGAGCTGCGCCTTCAGGTCAGTGGATCTCTCCCAGTCAATCGACCCGCCGAGGTTGCCTGCCTCATACTCGAGTTCGAGCAACCTTTGGATACGATCCACCTCCCTCCTTTCCTCCCTTTTTTTCCTCTTACAATATCCTATTATAAAAGCCCTACTCCTTACCTTAACTAAATCCCACCACTCTAACACCCCTCGCACATGGACCGGAGGCCTTCAAGCCCCGAAAGAAACCAAAAAGGTGTCAACGAAAGCTTGCTCCTCCAGCACATCCCGATCTAATTTCCAGTACCCCCCTACCGAAGAGGCAGACTGGCGACCCCACCTGCAGGAGCACCCCGTCGTGATCTGAGAAAGACACAGGCAACAGCCGCCCAGACAACTGACCCAAAGACCTAGATAGGAAAATGTAGTCGAGCCTCCGCGCAACCCCCGGGAGTTGCGCCATGTGGGACCAGCCATTGTCGGAGTAGAGTGCAGACCTCCATCAACCAGACCATGACAAGCCATTAGCCCGGTGATGGCGCCTGCACTACTATCTCCCCCTACCCCTAAATCTATATTAAAATCCCCCCCTATCACTAAGTGCCTATTTGTAACACACAGGGGCGTCAGACAGTCCACCATCTCCCTCCTGTCTGCCGCCACCTGTGGCCCATACACCACCACTAACCTATACCTACTATCCCTAAAAGTGACATCCACCCCCAACACCCTCCCCTGCATTACAACAAAAGATCCCTCCACCTTCACCTCCCTATTCCCAAACAAAATCCCCACCCCTGTAGAATGCACCCCACCTATACCCCAAACTGACTCCCCCTTATCCCACTCCCTACTAAACCTGATGACATCCCCTCCATCCCTCAGGTGAACCTCCTGTAAAAACAAACATCAAAACCCACCCCTTCCAAAAAACTAAATACCGCCCTCCTCTTAACAAAATCCCTTAAACCCCTTACATTTAAACTAAAAATATTAACAGAAAATTTCATTTAAAAATAAATTATAAAACCTTACATCAATGAAATGCAACCCCAAATTAACCAAAAAACAGGAGACTCACCCGATGCTCCCCTGCTTCGTCTCATCCGGCGGGGACGTCCTCTCCTCTCCTGACGTCCCCCCGTCCTCCTCCATCTCTCCAACCCAGGATGCAGGGATGGTGTTAGGCCTTGGAGTTCCCTGCATCCTGGGTTCCCCACCAACACCCTCCTCTCCTCTCTCCCCAACGGCAGCTGGACTGAGGTCAAGAGCAGGAGATCCCACCTCCCCAAGCAGGAGTTGAGATCCCCCTCAGACACCCAGCCCAGCGCCACGCCCTGGGAGTCTCCCTCCACCAGCTGTTGGGGGCTGAGGCAAACAGCGATGCCAAAGGCGTTCTTCCCTCCCCATCACACGCTTGGCCACCCCTCCCCCCCTCACCCCCCTCCCTCTCACAGCATGCCGAGCTCCCCCTCTTCCCTTTCTTCTTCGGCTTTGGAGGCAGCGGAGAGACACCACTCCCCCTCTCCGCCAGCTCCTCCACCATTCCCCTCAACTCCTCAACGAGGGCGCTCGACATGCTGTCCCCCCACTCCCTCACCCCCCTTCCCTCCTCCTCCTCCTCCCCCGCCACCGGCACCCCCTCCACCACCTCTCCCTCCATTGTCGCTGTCTCTCGCTCCTCCACTCCCTTTCTTCCTTTCGATTCCTTTCCTTCTTCTGCTCCCGTGTCTTCTTTTTTCCCTTGCCCTCCTGCTGTCACTCCTTGCTCCTCTTCTTTCCGTTCTTGTCTCTTGTCCTTTTCCTGTGATGCCCTTCCTTCCCCTCTTCTTCCCCCATCCCCCGCTCCTGCTCCCCCCCCCGCTGCAGACGCGTATGACCCCTGGCGAGCCGGGCACTCCCGCCACAGGTGTGTAGACGAGCCACACCCGTGGCACGCCTTCGGCACGTCGCAGTCCCTCGCCTCGTGCTCTCCAGATCCACAAAATCTGCACTTTTTTGTACTGCACGAGGCGAGGGTATGGCCGTAGGCCATACAACGCCTGCAAAACGGGGGCTGACGTGCGTAAAACAACGTCCCCCTGTCAGCCCCCAGGGAGAACATAGCGGGGGGATGGAGGTAGCCACCCTGTCCCTTTGGGTCCTCCCTGAGTAGGGCCTGGAAACCTCTCCTCCCATTCCAAAACCCCAGGGAGTCCCTGAGGAGCCTTGCTGAGGATACCTTGTCCATATACCTCCCCAGAAAGGCCCTCACTTCTTCATCCTTGACATGGGGGTTATAGATGTTGACTGTTACCACTCGAAAATTATTTCTTGCCAAGCTTGTGACCTCATAATGGCACATCGGCCTCCCAGCTCCAACTTCTCTCACCTTCTGCATGATTTCATCATGCTTTTCTTCGTTATAAAAAGTCACATCATACGCTGCTTCCGTGGGATTCCCTTGGAGGCAAAACACGTCCTTGACCGCCAACTTCAATACACCCAACAAGATCGTCCTCCCAAAGGTTTCTCGACCGGCTGGCTCCAACTCCTTATCTCTCCATGAAAAA
>NW_025547737.1:0-35672 GCF_905237065.1 Salmo salar
AACATACCGTATACCTGCTCACCAAGGTTCAGTGCTCACCAAGGTTCAGCAACATACCGTATATCTGCTCACCAAGGTTCAGTAGCATACCGTATATCTGCTCACCAAGGTTCAGTAACATAGCGTATATCTGCTCACCAAGGTTCAGCAACATACCGTATATCTGCTCACCAAGGTTCAGTAACATACCGTATATCTGCTCACCAAGGTTCAGTAACATACCATATATCTGCTCACCAAGGTTCAGTGCTCACCAAGGTTCAGTAACATACCATATAACTGCTCACCAAGGTTCAGTAACATACCGTATATCTGATCACCAAGGTTCAGTGCGCACCAAGGTTCAGTAGCATACCGTATATCTGCTCACCAAGGTTCAGTAACATACCGTATATCTGCTCACCAAGGTTCAGTAACATACCGTATATCTGCTCACCAAGGTTCAGCAACATACCGTATACCTGCTCACCAAGGTGCAGTGCTCACCAAGGTTCAGTAACATACCGTATATCTGCTCACCAAGGTTCAGTAACATACCGTATATCTGCTCACCAAGGTTCAGTGCTCACCAAGGTTCAGTAACATACCGTATATCTGCTCACCAAGGTTCAGCAACATACCGTAAATCTGCTCACCAAGGTTCGTAACAACCATATATCTGCTCACCAAGGTTCAGTGCTCACCAAGGTTCAGTAACATACCGTATATCTGCTCACCAAGGTTCAGTAACATACCGTATATCTGCTCACCAAGGTTCAGTGCTCACCAAGGTTCAGTAACATACCGTATATCTGCTCACCAAGGTTCAGTAACATAACGTATACCTGCTCACCAAGGTTCAGTAACATACCGTATATCTGCTCACCAAGGTTCAGTAACATACCGTATATCTGCTCACCAAGGTTCAGCAACATACCGTATATCTGCTCACCAAGGTTCAGTAACATACCGTATATCTGCTCACCAAGGTTCAGCAACATACCGTATACCTGCTCACCAAGGTTCAGTGCTCACCAAGGTTCAGTAACATACCGTATATCTGCTCACCAAGGTTCAGTAGCATACCGTATATCTGCTCACCGAGGTTCAGTAGCATACCGTATATCTGCTCACCAAGGTTCAGTAGCATACCGTATATCTGCTCACCAAGGTTCAGCTAACATACCGTATATCTGCTCACCAAGGTTCAGTAACATACCGTATATCTGCTCACCAAGGTTCAGCAACATACCGTATACCTGCTCACCAAGGTTCAGATGCTCAGCAAGGTTCAGTAACATACCGTATATCTGCTCACCAAGGTTCAGTAGCATACCGTATATCTGCTCACCAAGGTTCAGTAACATACCGTATATCTGCTCACCAAGGTTCAGCAACATACCGTATACCTGCTCACCAAGGTTCAGTGCTCAGCAAGGTTCAGTAACATACCGTATATCTGATCACCAAGGTTCAGTAACATACCGTATATCTGCTCACCAAGGTTCAGTAACATACCGTATATCTGCTCACCAAGGTTCAGTAACATACCGTATATCTGCTCACCAAGGTTCAGCAACATACCGTATACCTGCTCACCAAGGTTCAGTGCTCACCAAGGTTCAGTAACATACCGTATATCTGCTCACCAAGGTTCAGTAGCATACCGTATATCTGCTCACCGAGGTTCAGTAGCATACCGTATATCTGCTCACCGAGGTTCAGTAGCATACCGTATATCTGCTCACCAAGGTTCAGTAACATACCGTATATCTGCTCACCAAGGTTCAGTAGCATACCGTATATCTGCTCACCAAGGTTCAGCAACATACCGTATACCTGCTCACCAAGGTTCAGTGCTCACCAAGGTTCAGTAACATACCATATATCTGCTCACCAAGGTTCAGCAACATACCGTATATCTGCTCACCGAGGTTCAGCAACATACCGTATATCTGCTCACCAAGGTTCAGTAGCATACCGTATATCTGCTCACCAAGGTCAGTAGGTTCAGTAACATACCGTATATCTGCTCACCAAGGTTCAGCAACATACCGTATATCTGCTCACCGAGGTTCAGCAACATACCGTATATCTGCTCACCAAGGTTCAGTAACATACCGTATATCTGCTCACCGAGGTTCAGCAACATACCGTATATCTGCTCACCAAGGTTCAGTAACATACCGTATATCTGCTCACCGAGGTTCAGCAACATACCGTATTCCTGCTCACCAAGGTTCAGTGCTCACCAAGGTTCAGTAACATACCGTATATCTGCTCACCAAGGTTCAGTAACATACCGTATATCTGCTCACCGAGGTTCAGTAACATACCGTATATCTGCTCACCAAGGTTCAGTAACATACCGTATATCTGCTCACCAAGGTTCAGTAACATACCGTATATCTGCTCACCAAGGTTCAGTAACATACCGTATATCTGCTCACCAAGGTTCAGTAACATACCGTATATCTGCTCACCAAGGTTCAGTAACATACCGTATATCTGCTCACCAAGGTTCAGTAACATACCGTATATCTGCTCACCAAGGTTCAGAAACATATCGTATACCTGCTCACCAAGGTTCAGCAACATACCGTATACCTGCTCAACAAGGTTCTGTAACATACCGTATATCTGCTCAACAAGGTTCAGTAACATACCATATATCTGCTCACCAAGGTTCAGTAACATACCGTATATCTGCTCACCAAGGTTCAGCAACATACCGTATATCTGCTCACCAAGGTTCAGTGCTCACCAAGGTTCAGTAACATACCGTATATCTGCTCACCAAGGTTCAGTAACATACCGTATATCTGCTCACCAAGGTTCAGATGCTCACCAAGGTTCAGTAACATACCGTATATCTGCTCACCAAGGTTCAGTAACATACCGTATATCTGCTCACCAAGGTTCAGTAACATACCGTATATCTGCTCACCAAGGTTCAGTAACATACCGTATATCTGCTCACCAAGGTTCAGTAACATACCGTATATCTGCTCACCAAGGTTCAGTAACATACCGTATATCTGCTCACCAAGGTTCAGTGCTCACCAAGGTTCAGTAACATACCGTATATCTGCTCACCAAGGTTCAGTAACATACCGTATATCTGCTCACCAAGGTTCAGGTGCTCACCAAGGTTCAGTAACATACCGTATATCTGCTCACCAAGTCGGACAAGGTTCAGTAACATACCGTATATCTGCTCACCAAGGTTCAGTAACATACCGTATATCTGCTCACCAAGGTTCAGTAACATACCGTATATCTGCTCACCAAGGTTCAGTAACATACCGTATATCTGCTCACCAAGGTTCAGTAACATACCGTATATCTGCTCACCAAGGTTCAGCAACATACCGTATACCTGCTCACCAAGGTTCAGTGCTCACCAAGGTTCAGTAACATACCGTATATCTGCTCACCAAGGTTCAGTAACATACCGTATATCTGCTCACCAAGGTTCAGTAACATACCGTATATCTGCTCACCATGCTCACCAAGGTTCAGTAACATACCGTATATCTGCTCACCAAGGTTCAGCAACATACCGTATATCTGCTCACCAAGGTTCAGTGCTCACCAAGGTTCAGTAGCATACCGTATATCTGCTCACCAAGGTTCAGTAGCATACCGTATATCTGCTCACCAAGGTTCAGTAACATACCGTATATCTGCTCAAAGCAGGCTCACCAAGGTTCAGTAACATACCGTATATCTGCTCACCAAGGTTCAGTAACATACCGTATATCTGCTCACCAAGGTTCAGTAGCATACCGTATATCTGCTCACCAAGGTTCAGTAACATACCGTATATCTGCTCACCAAGGTTCAGTAACATACCGTATACCTGCTCACCAAGGTTCAGTGCTCACCAAGGTTCAGTAACATACCGTATATCTGCTCACCAAGGTTCAGTAACATACCGTATATCTGCTCACCAAGGTTCAGTGCTCACCAAGGTTCAGTAACATACCGTATATCTGCTCACCAAGGTTCAGTAACATACCGTATACCTGCTCACCAAGGTTCAGTGCTCACCAAGGTTCAGTAACATACCGTATATCTGCTCACCAAGGTTCAGTAACATACCGTATATCTGCTCACCAAGGTTCAGTAACATACCGTATATCTGATCACCAAGGTTCAGTAACATACCGTATATCTGCTCACCAAGGTTCAGCAACATACCGTATATCTGCTCACCAAGGTTCAGTAACATACCGTATATCTGCTCACCAAGGTTCAGCAACATACCGTATACCTGCTCACCAAGGTTCAGTGCTCACCAAGGTTCAGTAACATACCGTATATCTGCTCACCAAGGTTCAGTAGCATACCGTATATCTGCTCACCGAGGTTCAGTAGCATACCGTATATCTGCTCACCGAGGTTCAGTAGCATACCGTATATCTGCTCACCAAGGTTCAGTAACATACCGTATATCTGCTCACCAAGGTTCAGTAACATACCGTATATCTGCTCACCAAGGTTCAGCAACATACCGTATATCTGCTCACCAAGGTTCAGTCAACGATATCTGCTCACCAAGGTTCAGTAGCATACCGTATATCTGCTCACCAAGGTTCAGTAACATACCGTATATCTGCTCACCAAGGTTCAGCAACATACCGTATATCTGCTCACCAAGGTTCAGTAACATACCGTATATCTGCTCACCAAGTTTCAGTAGCATACCGTATATCTGCTCACCGAGGTTCAGTAGCATACCGTATATCTGCTCACCAAGGTTCAGCAACATACCGTATATCTGCTCACCAAGGTTCAGTGCTCACCAAGGTTCAGTAACATACCGTATATCTGCTCACCAAGGTTCAGCAACATACCGTATATCTGCTCACCAAGGTTCAGTGCTCACCAAGGTTCAGTAACATACCGTATATCTGCTCACCAAGGTTCAGTAGCATACCGTATATCTGCTCACCAAGGTTCAGTAACATACCGTATATCTGCTCACCAAGGTTCAGTAACATACCGTATATCTGCTCACCAAGGTTCAGTAACATACCGTATATCTGCTCACCAAGGTTCAGTAACATACCATATATCTGCTCACCAAGGTTCAGTGCTCACCAAGGTTCAGTAACATACCGTATATCTGCTCACCAAGGTTCAGTAACATACCGTATATCTGCTCACCAAGGTTCAGTGCTCACCAAGGTTCAGTAACATACCGTATATCTGCTCACCAAGGTCAGGACAGGTTCAGTAACATACCGTATATCTGCTCACCAAGGTTCAGCAACATACCGTATATCTGCTCACCAAGGTTCAGTAACATACCGTATATCTGCTCACCAAGGTTCAGTAACATACCGTATATCTGCTCACCAAGGTTCAGTAACATACCGTATATCTGCTCACCAAGGTTCAGCAACATACCGTATATCTGCTCACCAAGGTTCAGTGCTCACCAAGGTTCAGTAACATACCGTATATCTGCTCACCAAGGTTCAGTAACATACCGTATATCTGCTCACCAAGGTTCAGTAACATACCGTATATCTGCTCACCAAGGTTCAGTGCTCACCAAGGTTCAGTAACATACCGTATATCTGCTCACCAAGGTTCAGCAACATACCGTATATCTGCTCACCAAGGTTCAGTGCTCACCAAGGTTCAGTAACATACCGTATATCTGCTCACCAAGGTTCAGTAACATACCGTATATCTGCTCACCAAGGTTCAGTAACATACCGTATATCTGCTCACCAAGGTTCAGTGCTCACCAAGGTTCAGTAACATACCGTATATCTGCTCACCAAGGTTCAGTAACATACCGTATATCTGCTCACCAAGGTTCAGTAACATACCGTATATCTGCTCACCAAGGTTCAGTAACATACCGTATATCTGCTCACCAAGGTTCAGTAACATACCGTATATCTGCTCACCAAGGTTCAGTAACATACCGTATATCTGCTCACCAAGGTTCAGTGCTCACCAAGGTTCAGTAACATACCGTATATCTGCTCACCAAGGTTCAGTAACATACCGTATATCTGCTCACCAAGGTTCAGTGCTCACCAAGGTTCAGTAACATACCGTATATCTGCTCACCAAGGTTCAGTAACATACCGTATATCTGCTCAGCAAGGTTCAGTGCTCACCAAGGTTCAGTAACATACCGTATATCTGCTCACCAAGGTTCAGTAACATACCGTATACCTGCTCACCAAGGTTCAGTAACATACCGTATATCTGATCACCAAGGTTCAGTAACATACCGTATATCTGCTCACCAAGGTTCAGCAACATACCGTATATCTGCTCACCAAGGTTCAGTAACATACCGTATATCTGCTCACCAAGGTTCAGGAACATACCGTATATCTGCTCACCAAGGTTCAGTGCTCACCAAGGTTCAGTAACATACCGTATATCTGCTCACCAAGGTTCAGTAGCATACCGTATATCTGCTCACCGAGGTTCAGTAGCATACCGTATATCTGCTCACCAAGGTTCAGTAGCATACCGTATATCTGCTCACCAAGGTTCAGTAACATACCGTATATCTGCTCACCAAGGTTCAGTAACATACCGTATATCTGCTCACCAAGGTTCAGCAACATACCGTATACCTGCTCACCAAGGTTCAGTGCTCAGCAAGGTTCAGTAACATACCGTATATCTGCTCACCAAGGTTCAGTAGCATACCGTATATCTGCTCACCGAGGTTCAGTAGCATACCGTATATCTGCTCACCGAGGTTCAGTAGCATACCGTATATCTGCTCACCAAGGTTCAGTGCTCATCAAGGTTCAGTAACATACTGTATATCTGCTCACCAAGGTTCAGTAACATACCGTATATCTGATCACCAAGGTTCAGCAACATACCGTATATCTGCTCACCAAGGTTCAGTGCTCACCAAGGTTCAGTAACATACCGTATATCTGCTCACCAAGGTTCAGTAGCATACCGTATATCTGCTCACCGAGGTTCAGCAACATACCGCATACCTGCTCACCAAGGTTCAGTAACATACCGTATATCTGCTCACCAAGGTTCAGTATCATACCGTATATCTGCTCACCAAGGTTCAGTAACATACCGTATATCTGCTCACCAAGGTTCAGTAACATACCGTATATCTGCTCACCAAGGTTCAGTAACATACCGTATATCTGCTCACCAAGGTTCAGCAACATACCGTATATCTGCTCACCAAGGTTCAGTGCTCACCAAGGTTCAGTAACATACCATATATCTGCTCACCAAGGTTCAGTAGCATACCGTATATCTGCTCACCGAGGTTCAGTAGCATACCGTATATCTGCTCACCGAGGTTCAGTAGCATACCGTATATCTGCTCACCAAGGTTCAGTGCTCACCGAGGTTCAGCAACATACCGTATATCTGCTCACCAAGGTTCAGTAACATACCGTATATCTGCTCACCAAGGTTCAGTAACATACCGTATATCTGCTCACCAAGGTTCGGTAGCATACCGTATATCTGCTCAGAAAGGGTCAGTAACATACCGTATATCTGATCACCAAGGTTCAGCAACATACCGTATATCTGCTCACCAAGGTTCAGTAACATACCGTATATCTGCTCACCAAGGTTCAGTAACATACCGTATATCTGCTCACCAAGGTTCAGTAACATACCGTATATCTGCTCACCAAGGTTCAGCAACATACCGTATATCTGCTCACCAAGGTAGGCTCACCAAGGTTCAGTAACATACCGTATATCTGCTCACCAAGGTTCAGCAACATACCGTATATCTGCTCACCAAGGTTCAGTGCTCACCAAGGTTCAGTAACATACCGTATATCTGCTCACCAAGGTTCAGTAACATACCGTATATCTGCTCACCAAGGTGTCACCAAGGTTCAGTAACATACCGTATATCTGCTCACCAAGGTTCAGTAACATACCGTATATCTGCTCACCAAGGTTCAGTAACATACCGTATACCTGCTCACCAAGGTTCAGTGCTCACCAAGGTTCAGTAACATACCGTATATCTGCTCACCAAGGTTCAGTAACATACCGTATATCTGCTCACCAAGGTTCAGTAACATACCGTATATCTGCTCACCAAGGTTCAGTAACATACCGTATATCTGCTCACCAAGGTTCAGTAACATACCGTATATCTGCTCACCAAGGTTCAGCAACATACCGTATATCTGCTCACAAGGTCGTGCTCACCAAGGTTCAGTAACATACCGTATATCTGCTCACCAAGGTTCAGTAACATACCGTATATCTGCTCACCAAGGTTCAGTGCTCACCAAGGTTCAGTAACATACCGTATATCTGCTCACCAAGGTTCAGTAACATACCGTATATCTGCTCACCAAGGTTCAGTAACATACCGTATATCTGCTCACCAAGGTTCAGTAACATACCGTATATCTGCTCACCAAGGTTCAGTAACATACCGTATATCTGCTCACCAAGGTTCAGTAACATACCGTATATCTGCTCACCAAGGTTCAGCAACATACCGTATACCTGCTCACCAAGGTTCAGTGCTCACCAAGGTTCAGTAACATACCGTATATCTGCTCACCAAGGTTCAGTAGCATACCGTATATCTGCTCACCGAGGTTCAGTAGCATACCGTATATCTGCTCACCAAGGTTCAGTAGCATACCGTATATCTGCTCACCAAGGTTCAGTAACATACCGTATATCTGCTCACCAAGGTTCAGTAACATACCGTATATCTGCTCACCAAGGTTCAGCAACATACCGTATACCTGCTCACCAAGGTTCAGTGCTCACCAAGGTTCAGTAACATACCGTATATCTGCTCACCAAGGTTCAGTAGCATACCGTATATCTGCTCACCGAGGTTCAGTAGCATACCGTATATCTGCTCACCGAGGTTCAGTAGCATACCGTATATCTGCTCACCAAGGTTCAGTGCTCACCAAGGTTCAGTAACATACCGTATATCTGCTCACCAAGGTTCAGTAGCATACCGTATATCTGCTCACCAAGGTTCAGCAACATACCGTATATCTGCTCACCAAGGTTCAGTAACATACCGTATATCTGCTCACCAAGGTTCAGTAACATACCGTATATCTGCTCACCAAGGTTCAGTAACATACCGTATATCTGCTCACCAAGGTTCAGTAACATACCGTATATCTGCTCACCAAGGTTCAGTAACATACCGTATATCTGCTCACCAAGGTTCAGCAACATACCGTATACCTGCTCACCAAGGTTCAGTGCTCACCAAGGTTCAGTAACATACCGTATATCTGCTCACCAAGGTTCAGTAGCATACCGTATATCTGCTCACCGAGGTTCAGTAGCATACCGTATATCTGCTCACCAAGGTTCAGTAGCATACCGTATATCTGCTCACCAAGGTTCAGTGCCACCAGGTTCAGCAACATACCGTATATCTGCTCACCAAGGTTCAGTAACATACCGTATATCTGCTCACCAAGGTTCAGTAACATACCGTATATCTGCTCACCAAGGTTCAGTAACATACCGTATATCTGCTCACCAAGGTTCAGTAACATACCGTATATCTGATCACCAAGGTTCAGCAACATACCGTATATCTGCTCACCAAGGTTCAGTAACATACCGTATATCTGCTCACCAAGGTTCAGTAACATACCGTATATCTGCTCACCAAGGTTCAGTAACATACCGTATATCTGCTCACCAAGGTTCAGCAACATACCGTATATCTGCTCACCAAGGTTCAGTGCTCACCAAGGTTCAGCAACATACCGTATATCTGCTCACCAAGGTTCAGCAACATACCGTATATCTGCTCAACAAGGTTCAGTGCTCACCTTGGTTCAGTAACATACCGTATATCTGCTCACCAAGGTTCAGTAGCATACCGTATATCTGCTCACCAAGGTTCAGTAACATACCGTATATCTGCTCACCAAGGTTCAGTAACATACCGTATATCTGCTCACCAAGGTTCAGTAACATACCGTATATCTGCTCACCAAGGTTCAGTAACATACCATATATCTGCTCACCAAGGTTCAGATGCTCACCAAGGTTCAGTAACATACCGTATATCTGCTCACCAAGGTTCAGTAACATACCGTATACCTGCTCACCAAGGTTCAGTGCTCACCAAGGTTCAGTAACATACCGTATATCTGCTCACCGAGGTTCAGTAGCATACCGTATATCTGCTCACCAAGGTTCAGTAGCATACCGTATATCTGCTCACCAAGGTTCAGCAACATACCGTATACCTGCTCACCAAGGTTCAGTGCTCACCAAGGTTCAGTAACATACCGTATATCTGCTCACCAAGGTTCAGTAACATACCGTATATCTGCTCACCAAGGTTCAGTAACATACCGTATATCTGCTCACCAAGGTTCAGCAACATACCGTATATCTGCTCACCAAGGTTCAGTAACATACCGTATATCTGCTCACCAAGGTTCAGCAACATAACGTATATCTGCTCACCAAGGTTCAGTGCTCACCAAGGTTCAGTAACATACCGTATATCTGCTCACCAAGGTTCAGTAGCATACCGTATATCTGCTCACCAAGGTTCAGCAACATACCGTATATCTGCTCACCAAGGTTCAGTAACATACCGTATATCTGCTCACCAAGGTTCAGTGCTCACCAAGGTTCAGTAACATACCGTATATCTGCTCACCAAGGTTCAGTAACATACCGTATATCTGATCACCAAGGTTCAGTAACATACCGTATATCTGCTCACCAAGGTTCAGCAACATACCGTATATCTGCTCACCAAGGTTCAGTAACATACCGTATATCTGCTCACCAAGGTTCAGTAACATACCGTATATCTGCTCACCAAGGTTCAGTGCTCACCAAGGTTCAGTAACATACCGTATATCTGCTCACCAAGGTTCAGTAACATACCGTATATCTGCTCACCAAGGTTCAGTGCTCACCAAGGTTCAGTAACATACCGTATATCTGCTCACCAAGGTTCAGTAACATACCGTATATCTGCTCACCAAGGTTCAGTAACATACCGTATATCTGCTCACCAAGGTTCAGTGCTCACCAAGGTTCAGTAACATACCGTATATCTGCTCACCAAGGTTCAGTAACATACCGTATATCTGCTCACCAAGGTTCAGTGCTCACCAAGGTTCAGTAACATACCGTATATCTGCTCACCAAGGTTCAGTAACATACCGTATATCTGCTCACCAAGGTTCAGTAACATACCGTATATCTGCTCACCAAGGTTCAGCAACATACCGTATATCTGCTCACCAAGGTTCAGTGCTCACCAAGGTTCAGTAACATACCGTATATCTGCTCACCAAGGTTCAGTAGCATACCGTATATCTGCTCACCGAGGTTCAGTAGCATACCGTATATCTGCTCACCAAGGTTCAGTAGCATACCGTATATCTGCTCACCAAGGTTCAGTAACATACCGTATATCTGCTCACCAAGGTTCAGCAACATACCGTATATCTGCTCACCAAGGTTCAGTAACATACCGTATATCTGCTCACCAAGGTTCAGTGCTCACCAAGGTTCAGTAACATACCGTATATCTGCTCACCAAGGTTCAGTAGCATACCGTATATCTGCTCACCGAGGTTCAGTAGCATACCGTATATCTGCTCACCGAGGTTCAGTAGCATACCGTATATCTGCTCACCAAGGTTCAGTGCTCACCGAGGTTCAGTAACATACCGTATATCTGCTCACCAAGGTTCAGTAACATACCGTATATCTGCTCACCAAGGTTCAGCAACATACCGTATATCTGCTCACCAAGGTTCAGTGCTCACCAAGGTTCAGTAACATACCGTATATCTGCTCACCAAGGTTCAGTAGCATACCGTATATCTGCTCACCAAGGTTCAGTAACATACCGTATATCTGCTCACCAAGGTTCAGTAACATACCGTATATCTGCTCACCAAGGTTCAGTAACATACCGTATATCTGCTCACCAAGGTTCAGTAACATACCGTATATCTGCTCACCAAGGTTCAGCAACATACCGTATATCTGCTCACCAAGGTTCAGTGCTCACCAAGGTTCAGTAACATACCGTATATCTGCTCACCAAGGTTCAGTAGCATACCGTATATCTGCTCACCAAGGTTCAGTAGCATACCGTATATCTGCTCACCAAGGTTCAGTAGCATACCGTATATCTGCTCACCAAGGTTCAGTCCACCGAGGTTCAGTAACATACCGTATATCTGCTCACCAAGGTTCAGTAACATACCGTATATCTGCTCACCAAGGTTCAGCAACATACCGTATACCTGCTCACCAAGGTTCAGTGCTCACCAAGGTTCAGTAACATACCGTATATCTGCTCACCAAGGTTCAGTAGCATACCGTATATCTGCTCACCAAGGTTCAGCAACATACCGTATATCTGCTCACCAAGGTTCAGTAACATACCGTATATCTGCTCACCAAGGTTCAGTAACATACCGTATATCTGCTCACCAAGGTTCAGTAACATACCGTATATCTGCTCACCAAGGTTCAGTGCTCACCAAGGTTCAGTAACATACCGTATATCTGCTCACCAAGGTTCAGTAACATACCGTATATCTGCTCACCAAGGTTCAGTGCTCACCAAGGTTCAGTAACATACCGTATATCTGCTCACCAAGGTTCAGTAGCATACCGTATATCTGCTCACCAAGGTTCAGTAACATACCGTATATCTGCTCACCAAGGTTCAGTAACATACCGTATATCTGCTCACCAAGGTTCAGTAACATACCGTATATCTGCTCACCAAGGTTCAGTAACATACCGTATATCTGCTCAAGGTTCAGTGCTCACCAAGGTTCAGCAACATACCGTATATCTGCTCACCAAGGTTCAGCAACATACCGTATATCTGCTCACCAAGGTTCAGTGCTCACCAAGGTTCAGTAACATACCGTATATCTGCTCACCAAGGTTCAGTAGCATACCGTATATCTGCTCACCGAGGTTCAGTAGCATACCGTATATCTGCTCACCGAGGTTCAGTAGCATACCGTATATCTGCTCACCAAGGTTCAGTGCTCACCGAGGTTCAGTAACATACCGTATATCTGCTCACCAAGGTTCAGTAACATACCGTATATCTGCTCACCAAGGTTCAGTAACATACCGTATATCTGCTCACCAAGGTTCAGTAACATACCGTATATCTGCTCACCAAGGTTCAGTAACATACCGTATATCTGCTCACCAAGGTTCAGCAACATACCGTATATCTGCTCACCAAGGTTCAGTGCTCACCAAGGTTCAGTAACATACCGTATATCTGCTCACCAAGGTTCAGTAGCATACCGTATATCTGCTCACCGAGGTTCAGTAGCATACCGTATATCTGCTCACCAAGGTTCAGTAACATACCGTATATCTGCTCACCAAGGTTCAGTGCTCACCAAGGTTCAGTAACATACCGTATATCTGCTCACCAAGGTTCAGTAACATACCGTATATCTGCTCACCAAGGTTCAGTAACATACCGTATATCTGCTCACCAAGGTTCAGTAACATACCGTATATCTGCTCACCAAGGTTCAGTAACATACCGTATATCTGCTCACCAAGGTTCAGCAACATACCGTATACCTGCTCACCAAGGTTCAGTGCTCACCAAGGTTCAGTAACATACCGTATATCTGCTCACCAAGGTTCAGTAACATACCGTATATCTGCTCACCAAGGTTCAGTGCTCACCAAGGTTCAGTAACATACCGTATATCTGCTCACCAAGGTTCAGCAACATACCGTATATCTGCTCACCAAGGTTCAGTAACATACCGTATATCTGCTCACCAAGGTTCAGTGCTCACCAAGGTTCAGTAACATACCGTATATCTGCTCACCAAGGTTCAGTAACATACCGTATATCTGCTCACCAAGGTTCAGTGCTCACCAAGGTTCAGTAACATACCGTATATCTGCTCACCAAGGTTCAGTAACATACCGTATATCTGCTCACCAAGGTTCAGTAACATACCGTATATCTGATCACCAAGGTTCAGTAACATACCGTATATCTGCTCACCAAGGTTCAGCAACATACCGTATATCTGCTCACCAAGGTTCAGTAACATACCGTATATCTGCTCACCAAGGTTCAGCAACATACCGTATATCTGCTCACCAAGGTTCAGTGCTCACCAAGGTTCAGTAACATACCGTATATCTGCTCACCAAGGTTCAGTAGCATACCGTATATCTGCTCACCGAGGTTCAGTAGCATACCGTATATCTGCTCACCGAGGTTCAGTAGCATACCGTATATCTGCTCACCAAGGTTCAGCAACATACCGTATACCTGCTCACCAAGGTTCAGTAACATACCGTATATCTGCTCACCAAGGTTCAGCAACATACCGTATATCTGCTCACCAAGGTTCAGTGCTCAGCAAGGTTCAGTAACATACCGTATATCTGCTCACCAAGGTTCAGTAGCATACCGTATATCTGCTCACCAAGGTTCAGTAACATACCGTATATCTGCTCACCAAGGTTCAGTAGCATACCGTATATCTGCTCACCAAGGTTCAGTGCTAAGGTTCAGTAACATACCGTATATCTGCTCACCAAGGTTCAGTAACATACCGTATATCTGCTCACCAAGGTTCAGTAACATACCGTATATCTGCTCACCAAGGTTCAGTAACATACCGTATATCTGCTCACCAAGGTTCAGTAACATACCGTATATCTGCTCACCAAGGTTCAGTAACATACCGTATATCTGCTCACCAAGGTTCAGTAACATACCGTATATCTGCTCACCAAGGTTCAGTGCTCACCAAGGTTCAGTAACATACCGTATATCTGCTCACCAAGGTTCAGTAACATACCGTATATCTGCTCACCAAGGTTCAGTGCTCACCAAGGTTCAGTAACATACCGTATATCTGCTCACCAAGGTTCAGTAGCATACCGTATATCTGCTCACCAAGGTTCAGTAACATACCGTATATCTGCTCACCAGGTTGCTCACCAAGGTTCAGTAACATACCGTATATCTGCTCACCAAGGTTCAGCAACATACCGTATATCTGCTCACCAAGGTTCAGTGCTCACCAAGGTTCAGTAACATACCGTATATCTGCTCACCAAGGTTCAGTAACATACCGTATATCTGCTCACCAAGGTTCAGTAGCATACCGTATATCTGCTCACCAAGGTTCAGTAGCATACCGTATATCTGCTCACCAAGGTTCAGTGCTCACCAAGGTTCAGTAACATACCGTATATCTGCTCACCAAGGTTCAGCAACATACCGTATATCTGCTCACCAAGGTTCAGTAACATACCGTATATCTGCTCACCAAGGTTCAGTAACATACCGTATATCTGCTCACCAAGGTTCAGTAACATACCGTATATCTGCTCACCAAGGTTCAGTAACATACCGTATATCTGCTCACCAAGGTTCAGTGCTCACCAAGGTTCAGTAACATACCGTATATCTGCTCACCAAGGTTCAGTAGCATACCGTATATCTGCTCACCAAGGTTCAGTAACATACCGTATATCTGCTCACCAAGGTTCAGTAACATACCGTATATCTGCTCACCAAGGTTCAGTAACATACCGTATATCTGCTCACCAAGGTTCAGTAACATACCGTATATCTGCTCACCAAGGTTCAGTAACATACCGTATATCTGCTCACCAAGGTTCAGTGCTCACCAAGGTTCAGTAACATACCGTATATCTGCTCACCAAGGTTCAGCAACATACCGTATACCTGCTCACCAAGGTTCAGTGCTCACCAAGGTTCAGTAACATACCGTATATCTGCTCACCAAGGTTCAGTAGCATACCGTATATCTGCTCACCAAGGTTCAGTAACATACCGTATATCTGCTCACCAAGGTTCAGTAACATACCGTATATCTGCTCACCAAGGTTCAGGAACATACCGTATATCTGCTCACCAAGGTTCAGTGCTCACCAAGGTTCAGTAACATACCGTATATCTGCTCACCAAGGTTCAGTAGCATACCGTATATCTGCTCACCGAGGTTCAGTAGCATACCGTATATCTGCTCACCAAGGTTCAGTAGCATACCGTATATCTGCTCACCAAGGTTCAGTGCTCACCGAGGTTCAGTAACATACCGTATATCTGCTCACCAAGGTTCAGTAACATACCGTATATCTGATCACCAAGGTTCAGTAACATACCGTATATCTGCTCACCAAGGTTCAGTAACATACCGTATATCTGCTCACCAAGGTTCAGTAACATACCGTATATCTGCTCACCAAGGTTCAGCAACATACCGTATATCTGCTCACCAAGGTTCAGTGCTCACCAAGGTTCAGTAACATACCGTATATCTGCTCACCAAGTTTCAGTAGCATACCGTATATCTGCTCACCGAGGTTCAGTAGCATACCGTATATCTGCTCACCAAGGTTCAGTAACATACCGTATATCTGCTCACCAAGGTTCAGTGCTCACCAAGGTTCAGTAACATACCGTATATCTGCTCACCAAGGTTCAGCAACATACCGTATATCTGCTCACCAAGGTTCAGTAACATACCGTATATCTGCTCACCAAGGTTCAGTAACATACCGTATATCTGCTCACCAAGGTTCAGTAACATACCGTATATCTGCTCACCAAGGTTCAGCAACATACCGTATATCTGCTCACCAAGGTTCAGTGCTCACCAAGGTTCAGTAACATACCGTATATCTGCTCACCAAGGTTCAGTAACATACCGTATATCTGCTCACCAAGGTTCAGTAGCATACCGTATATCTGCTCACCAAGGTTCAGTAACATACCGTATATCTGCTCACCAAGGTTCAGTGCTCACCAAGGTTCAGTAACATACCGTATATCTGCTCACCAAGGTTCAGCAACATACCGTATATCTGATCACCAAGGTTCAGTAACATACCGTATATCTGCTCACCAAGGTTCAGCAACATACCGTATATCTGCTCACCAAGGTTCAGTAACATACCGTATATCTGCTCACCAAGGTTCAGCAACATACCGTATATCTGCTCACCAAGGTTCAGTGCTCACCAAGGTTCAGTAACATACCGTATATCTGCTCACCAAGGTTCAGTAGCATACCGTATATCTGCTCACCAAGGTTCAGTAACATACCGTATATCTGCTCACCAAGGTTCAGCAACATACCGTATATCTGCTCACCAAGGTTCAGTAACATACCGTATATCTGCTCACCAAGGTTCAGTAACATACCGTATATCTGCTCACCAAGGTTCAGTGCTCACCAAGGTTCAGTAACATACCGTATATCTGCTCACCAAGGTTCAGTAACATACCGTATATCTGCTCACCAAGGTTCAGTGCTCACCAAGGTTCAGTAACATACCGTATATCTGCTCACCAAGGTTCAGTAACATACCGTATATCTGCTCACCAAGGTTCAGTAACATACCGTATATCTGCTCACCAAGGTTCAGTAACATACCGTATACCTGCTCACCAAGGTTCAGTGCTCACCAAGGTTCAGTAACATACCGTATATCTGCTCACCAAGGTTCAGTAGCATACCGTATATCTGCTCACCAAGGTTCAGTAGCATACCGTATATCTGCTCACCAAGGTTAGACAGGTTCAGTAACATACCGTATATCTGCTCACCAAGGTTCAGTGCTCACCAAGGTTCAGTAACATACCGTATATCTGCTCACCAAGGTTCAGTAACATACCGTATATCTGCTCACCAAGGTTCAGTAACATACCGTATATCTGCTCACCAAGGTTCAGTAACATACCGTATATCTGCTCACCAAGGTTCAGTAACATACCGTATATCTGCTCACCAAGGTTCAGTAACATACCGTATATCTGCTCACCAAGGTTCAGTAACATACCGTATATCTGCTCACCAAGGTTCAGTAACATACCGTATATCTGCTCACCAAGGTTCAGTAACATACCGTATATCTGCTCACCAAGGTTCAGTAACATACCGTATATCTGCTCACCAAGGTTCAGCAACATACCGTATACCTGCTCACCAAGGTTCAGTGCTCACCAAGGTTCAGTAACATACCGTATATCTGCTCACCAAGGTTCAGTAGCATACCGTATATCTGCTCACCGAGGTTCAGTAGCATACCGTATATCTGCTCACCAAGGTTCAGTAACATACCGTATATCTGCTCACCAAGGTTCAGTGCTCACCAAGGTTCAGTAACATACCGTATATCTGCTCACCAAGGTTCAGTAACATACCGTATATCTGATCACCAAGGTTCAGTAACATACCGTATATCTACTCACCAAGGTTCAGTAACATACCGTATATCTGCTCACCAAGGTTCAGCAACATACCGTATATCTGCTCACCAAGGTTCAGTAACATACCGTATATCTGCTCACCAAGGTTCAGCAACATACCGTATACCTGCTCACCAAGGTTCAGTGCTCACCAAGGTTCAGTAACATACCGTATATCTGCTCACCAAGGTTCAGTAGCATACCGTATATCTGCTCACCAAGGTTCAGTAACATACCGTATATCTGCTCACCAAGGTTCAGCAACATACCGTATATCTGCTCACCAAGGTTCAGTAACATACCGTATATCTGCTCACCAAGGTTCAGTAACATACCGTATATCTGCTCACCAAGGTTCAGTGCTCACCAAGGTTCAGTAACATACCGTATATCTGCTCACCAAGGTTCAGTAACATACCGTATATCTGCTCACCAAGGTTCAGTGCTCACCAAGGTTCAGTAACATACCGTATATCTGCTCACCAAGGTTCAGTAACATACCGTATATCTGCTCACCAAGGTTCAGTAACATACCGTATATCTGCTCACCAAGGTTCAGCAACATACCGTATACCTGCTCACCAAGGTGCAGTGCTCACCAAGGTTCAGTAACATACCGTATATCTGCTCACCAAGGTTCAGTAACATACCGTATATCTGCTCACCAAGGTTCAGTAACATACCGTATATCTGCTCACCAAGGTTCAGTGCTCACCAAGGTTCAGTAACATACCGTATATCTGCTCACCAAGGTTCAGTGCTCACCAAGGTTCAGTAACATACCGTATATCTGCTCACCAAGGTTCAGTAACATACCGTATATCTGCTCACCAAGGTTCAGTAACATACCGTATATCTGCTCACCAAGGTTCAGTAACATACCGTATATCTGCTCACCAAGGTTCAGTAACATACCGTATATCTGCTCACCAAGGTTCAGTAACATACCGTATATCTGCTCACCAAGGTTCAGTAACATACCGTATATCTGCTCACCAAGGTTCAGTAACATACCGTATATCTGCTCACCAAGGTTCAGTAACATACCGTATATCTGCTCACCAAGGTTCAGTAACATACCGTATATCTGCTCACCAAGGTTCAGTAACATACCGTATATCTGCTCACCAAGGTTCAGTGCTCACCAAGGTTCAGTAACATACCGTATATCTGCTCACCAAGGTTCAGTAGCATACCGTATATCTGCTCACCAAGGTTCAGTAGCATACCGTATATCTGCTCACCGAGGTTCAGTAGCATACCGTATATCTGCTCACCAAGGTTCAGTGCTCACCAAGGTTCAGTAACATACCGTATATCTGCTCACCAAGGTTCAGTAACATACCGTATATCTGCTCACCAAGGTTCAGTAACATACCGTATATCTGCTCACCAAGGTTCAGTAACATACCGTATATCTGCTCACCAAGGTTCAGTAACATACCGTATATCTGCTCACCAAGGTTCAGCAACATACCGTATATCTGCTCACCAAGGTTCAGTGCTCACCAAGGTTCAGTAACATACCGTATATCTGCTCACCAAGGTTCAGTAACATACCGTATATCTGCTCACCAAGGTTCAGTGCTCACCAAGGTTCAGTAACATACCGTATATCTGCTCACCAAGGTTCAGCAACATACCGTATATCTGCTCACCAAGGTTCAGTAACATACCATATATCTGCTCACCAAGGTTCAGTGCTCACCAAGGTTCAGTAACATACCGTATATCTGCTCACCAAGGTTCAGTAACATACCGTATATCTGCTCACCAAGGTTCAGTGCTCACCAAGGTTCAGTAACATACCGTATATCTGCTCACCAAGGTTCAGTAACATACCGTATATCTGCTCACCAAGGTTCAGTAACATACCGTATATCTGATCACCAAGGTTCAGTAACATACCGTATATCTGCTCACCAAGGTTCAGTAACATACCGTATATCTGCTCACCAAGGTTCAGTAACATACCGTATATCTGCTCACCAAGGTTCAGCAACATACCGTATACCTGCTCACCAAGGTTCAGTGCTCACCAAGGTTCAGTAACATACCGTATATCTGCTCACCAAGGTTCAGTAGCATACCGTATATCTGCTCACCAAGGTTCAGTAGCATACCGTATATCTGCTCACCAAGGTTCAGTAGCATACCGTATATCTGCTCACCAAGGTTCAGTAACATACCGTATATCTGCTCACCAAGGTTCAGTAACATACCGTATATCTGCTCACCAAGGTTCAGCAACATACCGTATACCTGCTCACCAAGGTTCAGTGCTCAGCAAGGTTCAGTAACATACCGTATATCTGCTCACCAAGGTTCAGTAGCATACCGTATATCTGCTCACCAAGGTTCAGTAGCATACCGTATATCTGCTCACCAAGGTTCAGTAACATACCGTATATCTGCTCACCAAGGTTCAGTGCTCATCGAGGTTCAGTAACATACCGTATATCTGCTCACCAAGGTTCAGTAACATACCGTATATCTGCTCACCAAGGTTCAGCAACATACCGTATATCTGCTCACCAAGGTTCAGTGCTCACCAAGGTTCAGTAACATACCGTATATCTGCTCACCAAGGTTCAGTAACATACCGTATATCTGCTCACCAAGGTTCAGTAGCATACCGTATATCTGCTCACCAAGGTTCAGTAACATACCGTATATCTGCTCACCAAGGTTCAGTAACATACCGTATATCTGCTCACCAAGGTTCAGTAACATACCGTATATCTGCTCACCAAGGTTCAGTAACATACCGTATATCTGCTCACCAAGGTTCAGTAACATACCGTATATCTGCTCACCAAGGTTCAGTAGCATACCGTATATCTGCTCACCAAGGTTCAGTAACATACCGTATATCTGCTCACCAAGGTTCAGCAACATACCGTATATCTGCTCACCAAGGTTCAGTGCTCACCAAGGTTCAGTAACATACCGTATATCTGCTCACCAAGGTTCAGTAACATACCGTATATCTGCTCACCAAGGTTCAGTAGCATACCGTATATCTGCTCACCAAGGTTCAGTAACATACCGTATATCTGCTCACCAAGGTTCAGTGCTCACCAAGGTTCAGCAACATACCGTATATCTGCTCACCAAGGTTCAGTAGCATACCGTATATCTGCTCACCAAGGTTCAGTAACATACCGTATATCTGCTCACCAAGGTTCAGTAACATACCGTATATCTGCTCACCAAGGTTCAGTAACATACCGTATATCTGCTCACCAAGGTTCAGTAACATACCGTATACCTGCTCACCAAGGTTCAGTGCTCACCAAGGTTCAGTAACATACCGTATATCTGCTCACCAAGGTTCAGTAACATACCGTATATCTGCTCACCAAGGTTCAGTGCTCACCAAGGTTCAGTAACATACCGTATATCTGCTCACCAAGGTTCAGCAACATACCGTATATCTGCTCACCAAGGTTCAGTAACATACCGTATATCTGCTCACCAAGGTTCAGTGCTCACCAAGGTTCAGTAACATACCGTATATCTGCTCACCAAGGTTCAGTAACATACCGTATATCTGCTCACCAAGGTTCAGTGCTCACCAAGGTTCAGTAACATACCGTATATCTGCTCACCAAGGTTCAGTAACATACCGTATATCTGCTCACCAAGGTTCAGTAACATACCGTATATCTGATCACCAAGGTTCAGTAACATACCGTATATCTGCTCACCAAGGTTCAGCAACATACCGTATATCTGCTCACCAAGGTTCAGTAACATACCGTATATCTGCTCACCAAGGTTCAGCAACATACCGTATATCTGCTCACCAAGGTTCAGTGCTCACCAAGGTTCAGTAACATACCGTATATCTGCTCACCAAGGTTCAGTAGCATACCGTATATCTGCTCACCAAGGTTCAGTAGCATACCGTATATCTGCTCACCAAGGTTCAGTAGCATACCGTATATCTGCTCACCAAGGTTCAGTAACATACCGTATATCTGCTCACCAAGGTTCAGTAACATACCGTATATCTGCTCACCAAGGTTCAGCAACATACCGTATACCTGCTCACCAAGGTTCAGTGCTCAGCAAGGTTCAGTAACATACCGTATATCTGCTCACCAAGGTTCAGTAGCATACCGTATATCTGCTCACCAAGGTTCAGTAGCATACCGTATATCTGCTCACCGAGGTTCAGTAGCATACCGTATATCTGCTCACCAAGGTTCAGTGCTCATCAAGGTTCAGTAACATACCGTATATCTGCTCACCAAGGTTCAGCAACATACCATATATCTGATCACCAAGGTTCAGCAACATACCGTATATCTGCTCACCAAGGTTCAGTGCTCACCAAGGTTCAGTAACATACCGTATATCTGCTCACCAAGGTTCAGTAGCATACCGTATATCTGCTCACCAAGGTTCAGCAACATACCGTATACCTGCTCACCAAGGTTCAGTAACATACCGTATATCTGATCACCAAGGTTTAGTAACATACCGTATATCTGCTCACCAAGGTTCAGTAACATACCGTATATCTGCTCACCAAGGTTCAGTAACATACCGTATATCTGCTCACCAAGGTTCAGTAACATACCGTATATCTGCTCACCAAGGTTCAGCAACATACCGTATATCTGCTCACCAAGGTTCAGTGCTCACCAAGGTTCAGTAACATACCATATATCTGCTCACCAAGGTTCAGTAGCATACCGTATATCTGCTCACCAAGGTTCAGTAGCATACCGTATATCTGCTCACCGAGGTTCAGTAGCATACCGTATATCTGCTCACCAAGGTTCAGTGCAGAGGTTCAGCAACATACCGTATATCTGCTCACCAAGGTTCAGTAACATACCGTATATCTGCTCACCAAGGTTCAGTAACATACTGTATATCTGCTCACCAAGGTTCAGTAGCATACCGTATATCTGCTCAGAAAGGTTCAGTAACATACCGTATATCTGATCACCAAGGTTCAGCAACATACCGTATATCTGCTCACCAAGGTTCAGTAACATACCGTATATCTGCTCACCAAGGTTCAGTAACATACCGTATATCTGCTCACCAAGGTTCAGTAACATACCGTATATCTGCTCACCAAGGTTCAGCAACATACCGTATATCTGCTCACCAAGGTTCAGTGCTCACCAAGGTTCAGTAACATACCGTATATCTGCTCACCAAGGTTCAGTAACATACCGTATATCTGCTCACCAAGGTTCAGTGCTCACCAAGGTTCAGTAACATACCGTATATCTGCTCACCAAGGTTCAGTAGCATACCGTATATCTGCTCACCAAGGTTCAGTAACATACCGTATATCTGCTCACAGGTTAGTGCTCACCAAGGTTCAGTAACATACCGTATATCTGCTCACCAAGGTTCAGCAACATACCGTATACCTGCTCACCAAGGTTCAGTGCTCACCAAGGTTCAGTAACATACCGTATATCTGCTCACCAAGTTTCAGTAGCATACCGTATATCTGTTCACCGAGGTTCAGTAGCATACCGTATATCTGCTCACCAAGGTTCAGTAACATACCGTATATCTGCTCACCAAGGTTCAGTGCTCACCAAGGTTCAGTAACATACCGTATATCTGCTCACCAAGGTTCAGTAACATACCGTATATCTGCTCACCAAGGTTCAGTAACATACCGTATATCTGCTCACCAAGGTTCTGTAACATACCGTATATCTGCTCACCAAGGTTCAGTGCTCACCAAGGTTCAGTAACATACCGTATATCTGCTCACCAAGGTTCAGTAACATACCGTATATCTGCTCACCAAGGTTCAGTAACATACCGTATATCTGCTCACCAAGGTTCAGTAACATACCATATATCTGCTCACCAAGGTTCAGTGAAGGTCAGCAACATACCGTATATCTGCTCACCAAGGTTCAGTAACATACCATATATCTGCTCACCAAGGTTCAGTAACATACTGTATATCTGCTCACCAAGGTTCAGTAGCATACCGTATATCTGCTCACAAAGGTTCAGTACCATACCGTATATCTGATCACCAAGGTTCAGTAACATACCGTATATCTGCTCACCAAGGTTCAGTAACATACCGTATATCTGCTCACCAAGGTTCAGTAACATACCGTATATCTGCTCACCAAGGTTCAGTAACATACCGTATATCTGCTCACCAAGGTTCAGTGCTCACCAAGGTTCAGCAACATACCGTATATCTGCTCACCAAGGTTCAGCAACATACCGTATATCTGCTCAACAAGGTTCAGTGCTCACCAAGGTTCAGTAACATACCGTATATCTGCTCACCAAGGTTCAGTAGCATACCGTATATCTGCTCACCAAGGTTCAGTAACATACCGTATATCTGTAAGGTTCAGTGCTCACCAAGGTTCAGTAACATACCGTATATCTGCTCACCAAGGTTCAGCAACATACCGTATATCTGCTCACCAAGGTTCAGTGCTCACCAAGGTTCAGTAACATACCGTATATCTGCTCACCAAGGTTCAGTAGCATACCGTATATCTGCTCACCAAGGTTCAGTAACATACCGTATATCTGCTCACCAAGGTTCAGTAGCATACCGTATATCTGCTCACCAAGGTTCAGTGCTCACCAAGGTTCAGTAACATACCGTATATCTGCTCACCAAGGTTCAGTAACATACCGTATATCTGATCACCAAGGTTCAGTAACATACCGTATATCTGCTCACCAAGGTTCAGTAACATACCGTATATCTGCTCACCAAGGTTCAGTAACATACCGTATATCTGCTCACCAAGGTTCAGCAACATACCGTATACCTGCTCACCAAGGTTCAGTGCTCACCAAGGTTCAGTAACATACCGTATATCTGCTCACCAAGGTTCAGTAGCATACCGTATATCTGCTCACCAAGGTTCAGTAACATACCGTATATCTGCTCACCAAGGTTCAGTAGCATACCGTATATCTGCTCACCAAGGTTCAGTGCTCACCAAGGTTCAGTAACATACCGTATATCTGCTCACCAAGGTTCAGTAACATACCGTATATCTGATCACCAAGGTTCAGTAACATACCGTATATCTGCTCACCAAGGTTCAGTAACATACCGTATATCTGCTCACCAAGGTTCAGTAACATACCGTATATCTGCTCACCAAGGTTCAGTAGCATACCGTATATCTGCTCACCAAGGTTCAGTAACATACCGTATATCTGCTCACCAAGGTTCAGTAACATACCGTATATCTGCTCACCAAGGTTCAGTAACATACCGTATATCTGCTCACCAAGGTTCAGTAACATACCGTATATCTGCTCACCAAGGTTCAGTGCTCACCAAGGTTCAGTAACATACCGTATATCTGCTCACCAAGGTTCAGTAACATACCGTATATCTGCTCACCAAGGTTCAGTGCTCACCAAGGTTCAGCAACATACCGTATATCTGCTCACCAAGGTTCAGCAACATACCGTATATCTGCTCAACAAGGTTCAGTGCTCACCAAGGTTCAGTAACATACCGTATATCTGCTCACCAAGGTTCAGTAGCATACCGTATATCTGCTCACCAAGGTTCAGTAGCATACCGTATATCTGCTCACCAAGGTGCCACCGAGGTTCAGTAACATACCGTATATCTGCTCACCAAGGTTCAGTGCTCACCAAGGTTCAGTAACATACCGTATATCTGCTCACCAAGGTTCAGTAACATACCGTATATCTGCTCACCAAGGTTCAGTAACATACCGTATATCTGCTCACCAAGGTTCAGTAACATACCGTATATCTGCTCACCAAGGTTCAGTAACATACCGTATATCTGCTCACCAAGGTTCAGTAACATACCGTATATCTGCTCACCAAGGTTCAGTAACATACCGTATATCTGCTCACCAAGGTTCAGTAACATACCGTATATCTGCTCACCAAGGTTCAGTAACATACCGTATATCTGCTCACCAAGGTTCAGTAACATACCGTATATCTGCTCACCAAGGTTCAGCAACATACCGTATATCTGCTCACCAAGGTTCAGTGCTCACCAAGGTTCAGTAACATACCGTATATCTGCTCACCAAGGTTCAGTAGCATACCGTATATCTGCTCACCAAGGTTCAGTGATCACCAAGGTTCAGTAGCATACCGTATATCTGCTCACCAAGGTTCAGTGCTCACCAAGGTTCAGCAACATACCGTATATCTGCTCACCAAGGTTCAGTAACATACCGTATATCTGATCACCAAGGTTCAGTAACATACCGTATATCTACTCACCAAGGTTCAGTAACATACCGTATATCTGCTCACCAAGGTTCAGTAACATACCGTATATCTGCTCACCAAGGTTCAGCAACATACCGTATATCTGCTCACCAAGGTTCAGTGCTCACCAAGGTTCAGTAACATACCGTATATCCGCTCACCAAGGTTCAGTAGCATACCGTATATCTGCTCACCAAGGTTCAGTAACATACCGTATATCTGCTCACCAAGGTTCAGTAACATACCGTATATCTGCTCACCAAGGTTCAGTGCTCACCAAGGTTCAGTAACATACCGTATATCTGCTCACCAAGGTTCAGTAACATACCGTATATCTGCTCACAAGGTAGTGCTCACCAAGGTTCAGTAACATACCGTATATCTGCTCACCAAGGTTCAGTAACATACCGTATATCTGCTCACCAAGGTTCAGTAACATACCGTATATCTGATCACCAAGGTTCAATAAAATACCGTATATCTACTCACCAAGGTTCAGCAACATACCGTATATCTGCTCACCAAGGTTCAGTAACATACCGTATATCTGCTCACCAAGGTTCAGCAACATACCGTATATCTGCTCACCAAGGTTCAGTGCTCACCAAGGTTCAGTAACATACCGTATATCTGCTCACCAAGGTTCAGTAGCATACCGTATATCTGCTCACCAAGGTTCAGTAGCATACCGTATATCTGCTCACCAAGGTTCAGTAGCATACCGTATATCTGCTCACCAAGGTTCAGTAACATACCGTATATCTGCTCACCAAGGTTCAGTAACATACCGTATATCTGCTCACCAAGGTTCAGCAACATACCGTATACCTGCTCACCAAGGTTCAGTGCTCAGCAAGGTTCAGTAACATACCGTATATCTGCTCACCAAGGTTCAGTAGCATACCGTATATCTGCTCACCAAGGTTCAGTAGCATACCGTATATCTGCTCACCGAGGTTCAGTAGCATACCGTATATCTGCTCACCAAGGTTCAGTGTAGAGGTTCAGTAACATACCGTATATCTGCTCACCAAGGTTCAGTAACATACCGTATATCTGATCACCAAGGTTCAGCAACATACCGTATACCTGCTCACCAAGGTTCAGTGCTCACCAAGGTTCAGTAACATACCGTATATCTGCTCACCAAGGTTCAGTAGCATACCGTATATCTGCTCACCAAGGTTCAGCAACATACCGTATATCTGCTCACCAAGGTTCAGTAACATACCGTATATCTGCTCACCAAGGTTCAGTAACATACCGTATATCTGCTCACCAAGGTTCAGTAACATACCGTATATCTGCTCACCAAGGTTCAGTGCTCACCAAGGTTCAGTAACATACCGTATATCTGCTCACCAAGGTTCAGTAACATACCGTATATCTGCTCACCAAGGTTCAGTAACATACCGTATATCTGCTCACCAAGGTTCAGTAACATACCGTATATCTGCTCACCAAGGTTCAGTAACATACCGTATATCTGCTCACCAAGGTTCAGTAACATACCGTATATCTGCTCACCAAGGTTCAGTAACATACCGTATATCTGCTCACCAAGGTTCAGTGCTCACCAAGGTTCAGTAACATACCGTATATCTGCTCACCAAGGTTCAGTAACATACCGTATATCTGCTCACCAAGGTTCAGTGCTCACCAAGGTTCAGTAACATACCGTATATCTGCTCACCAAGGTTCAGCAACATACCGTATATCTGCTCACCAAGGTTCAGTGCTCACCAAGGTTCAGTAACATACCGTATATCTGCTCACCAAGGTTCAGTAGCATACCGTATATCTGCTCACCAAGGTTCAGTAACATACCGTATATCTGCTCACCAAGGTTCAGTGCTCGCCAAGGTTCAGTAACATACCGTATATCTGCTCACCAAGGTTCAGTGCTCACCAAGGTTCAGTAACATACCGTATATCTGCTCACCAAGGTTCAGTAACATACCGTATACCTGCTCACCAAGGTTCAGTAACATACCGTATATCTGATCACCAAGGTTCAGTAACATACCGTATATCTGCTCACCAAGGTTCAGTAACATACCGTATATCTGCTCACCAAGGTTCAGTAACATACCGTATATCTGCTCACCAAGGTTCAGTAACATACCGTATATCTGCTCACCAAGGTTCAGTAACATACCGTATATCTGCTCACCAAGGTTCAGTAACATACCGTATATCTACTCACCAAGGTTCAGTAACATACCGTATATCTGCTCACCAAGGTTCAGCAACATACCGTATATCTGCTCACCAAGGTTCAGTGCTCACCAAGGTTCAGTAACATACCGTATATCTGCTCACCGAGGTTCAGTAGCATACCGTATATCTGCTCACCAAGGTTCAGTAGCATACCGTATATCTGCTCACCAAGGTTCAGTAGCATACCGTATATCTGCTCACCAAGGTTCAGTGCTCACCGAGGTTCAGTAACATACCGTATATCTGCTCACCAAGGTTCAGTAACATACCGTATATCTGATCACCAAGGTTCAGTAACATACCGTATATCTGCTCACCAAGGTTCAGTAACATACCGTATATCTGCTCACCAAGGTTCAGTAACATACCGTATATCTGCTCACCAAGGTTCAGCAACATACCGTATACCTGCTCACCAAGGTTCAGTGCTCACCAAGGTTCAGTAACATACCGTATATCTGCTCACCAAGGTTCAGTAGCATACCGTATATCTGCTCACCAAGGTTCAGTAGCATACCGTATATCTGCTCACCAAGGTTCAGTAGCATACCGTATATCTGCTCACCAAGGTTCAGTGCACGAGGTTCAGTAACATACCGTATATCTGCTCACCAAGGTTCAGTAACATACCGTATATCTGATCACCGAGGTTCAGCAACATACCGTATACCTGCTCACCAAGGTTCAGTGCTCACCAAGGTTCAGTAACATACCGTATATCTGCTCACCAAGGTTCAGTAACATACCGTATATCTGCTCACCAAGGTTCAGTAACATACCGTATATCTGCTCACCAAGGTTCAGCAACATACCGTATATCTGCTCACCAAGGTTCAGTAACATACCGTATATCTGCTCACCAAGGTTCAGTGCTCACCAAGGTTCAGTAACATACCGTATATCTGCTCACCAAGGTTCAGTAACATACCGTATATCTGCTCAAAGGTTCAGTGCTCACCAAGGTTCAGTAACATACCGTATATCTGCTCACCAAGGTTCAGTAACATACCGTATATCTGCTCACCAAGGTTCAGTAACATACCGTATATCTGATCACCAAGGTTCAGTAACATACCGTATATCTGCTCACCAAGGTTCAGCAACATACCGTATATCTGCTCACCAAGGTTCAGTAACATACCGTATATCTGCTCACCAAGGTTCAGTAACATACCGTATATCTGCTCACCAAGGTTCAGTAACATACCGTATATCTGCTCACCAAGGTTCAGTAGCATACCGTATATCTGCTCACCGAGGTTCAGTAGCATACCGTATATCTGCTCACCAAGGTTCAGTAGCATACCGTATATCTGCTCACCAAGGTTCAGTAACATACCGTATATCTGCTCACCAATGTTCAGTAACATACCGTATATCTGCTCACCAAGGTTCAGCAACATACCGTATATCTGCTCACCAAGGTTCAGTGCTCAGCAAGGTTCAGTAACATACCGTATATCTGCTCACCAAGGTTCAGTAGCATACCGTATATCTGCTCACCGAGGTTCAGTAGCATACCGTATATCTGCTCACCAAGGTTCAGTAGCATACCGTATATCTGCTCACCAAGGTTCAGTCTACGAGGTTCAGTAACATACTGTATATCTGCTCACCGAGGTTCAGTAACATACCGTATATCTGCTCACCGAGGTTCAGCAACATACCGTATACCTGCTCAAAAAGGTTCAGTGCTCACCAAGGTTCAGTAACATACCGTATATCTGCTCACCAAGGTTCAGTAGCATACCGTATATCTGCTCACCGAGGTTCAGCAACATACCGTATACCTGCTCACCAAGGTTCAGTAACATACCGTATATCTGCTCACCAAGGTTCAGTATCATACCGTATATCTGCTCACCAAGGTTCAGTAACATACCGTATATCTGCTCACCAAGGTTCTGTAACATACCGTATATCTGCTCACCAAGGTTCAGTAACATACCGTATATCTGCTCACCAAGGTTCAGCAACATACCGTATATCTGCTCACCAAGGTTCAGTGCTCACCAAGGTTCAGTAACATACCGTATATCTGCTCACCAAGGTTCAGTAGCATACCGTATATCTGCTCACCAAGGTTCAGTAGCATACCGTATATCTGCTCACCAAGGTTCAGTAGCATACCGTATATCTGCTCACCAAGGTTCAGTGCTCACCGAGGTTCAGCAACATACCGTATATCTGCTCACCAAGGTTCAGTAACATACCGTATATCTGCTCACCAAGGTTCAGTAACATACCGTATATCTGCTCACCAAGGTTCGGTAGCATACCGTATATCTGCTCACAAAGGGTCAGTACCATACCGTATATCTGATCACGAAGGTTCAGCAACATACCGTATATCTGCTCACCAAGGTTCAGTAACATACCGTATATCTGCTCACCAAGGTTCAGTAACATACCGTATATCTGCTCACCAAGGTTCAGTAACATACCGTATATCTGCTCACCAAGGTTCAGTAACATACCGTATATCTGCTCACCAAGAGTGCTCACCAAGGTTCAGTAACATACCGTATATCTGCTCACCAAGGTTCAGTAACATACCGTATATCTGCTCACCAAGGTTCAGTGCTCACCAAGGTTCAGTAACATACCGTATATCTGCTCACCAAGGTTCAGTAGCATACCGTATATCTGCTCACCAAGGTTCAGTAACATACCGTATATCTGCTCACGTGCTCACCAAGGTTCAGTAACATACCGTATATCTGCTCACCAAGGTTCAGCAACATAACGTATATCTGCTCACCAAGGTTCAGTGCTCACCAAGGTTCAGTAACATACCGTATATCTGCTCACCCAGGTTCAGTAGCATACCGTATATCTGCTCACCAAGGTTCAGTAACATACCGTATATCTGCTCACCAAGGTTCAGTGCTACCAGGTTCAGTAACATACCGTATATCTGCTCACCAAGGTTCAGTAACATACCGTATATCTGCTCACCAAGGTTCAGTAACATACCGTATATCTGCTCACCAAGGTTCAGTAACATACCGTATATCTGCTCACCAAGGTTCAGCAACATACCGTATACCTGCTCACCGAGGTTCAGCAACATACCGTATATCTGCTCACCAAGGTTCAGTGCTCAGCAAGGTTCAGTAACATACCGTATATCTGCTCACCAAGGTTCAGTAGCATACCGTATATCTGCTCACCAATGTTCAGTAACATACCGTATATCTGCTCACCAAGGTTCAGCAACATACCGTATACCTGCTCACCAAGGTTCAGTGCTCAGCAAGGTTCAGTAACATACCGTATATCTGCTCACCAAGGTTCAGTAGCATACCGTATATCTGCTCACCGAGGTTCAGTAGCATACCGTATATCTGCTCACCGAGGTTCAGTAGCATACCGTATATCTGCTCACCAAGGTTCAGTGCTCATCGAGGTTCAGTAACATACTGTATATCTGCTCACCGAGGTTCAGCAACATACCGTATATCTGATCACCGAGGTTCAGCAACATACCGTATACCTGCTCACCAAGGTTCAGTGCTCACCAAGGTTCAGTAACATACCGTATATCTGCTCACCAAGGTTCAGTAGCATACCGTATATCTGCTCACCGAGGTTCAGCAACATACCGCATACCTGCTCACCAAGGTTCAGTAACATACCGTATATCTGCTCACCAAGGTTCAGTATCATACCGTATATCTGCTCACCAAGGTTCAGTAACATACCGTATATCTGCTCACCAAGGTTCAGTAACATACCGTATATCTGCTCACCAAGGTTCAGTAACATACCGTATATCTGCTCACCAAGGTTCAGCAACATACCGTATACCTGCTCACCAAGGTTCAGTGCTCACCAAGGTTCAGTAACATACCGTATATCTGCTCACCAAGGTTCAGTAACATACCGTATATATGCTCACCGAGGTTCAGTAGCATACCGTATATCTGCTCACCGAGGTTCAGTAGCATACCGTATATCTGCTCACCAAGGTTCAGTGCTCACCGAGGTTCAACAACATACCGTATATCTGCTCACCAAGGTTCAGTAACATACCGTATATCTGCTCACCAAGGTTCAGTAGCATACCGTATATCTGCTCACCAAGGTTCGGTAGCATACCGTATATCTGCTCAGAAAGGGTCAGTACCATACCGTATATCTGCTCACGAAGGTTCAGCAACATACCGTATATCTGCTCACCAAGGTTCAGTAACATACCGTATATCTGCTCACCAAGGTTCAGTAACATACCGTATATCTGCTCACCAAGGTTCAGTAACATACCGTATATCTGCTCACCAAGGTTCAGCAACATACCGTATATCTGCTCACCAAGGTTCAGTGCTCACCAAGGTTCAGTAACATACCGTATATCTGCTCACCAAGGTTCAGTAACATACCGTATATCTGCTCACCAAGGTTCAGTGCTCACCAAGGTTCAGTAACATACCGTATATCTGCTCACCAAGGTTCAGTAGCATACCGTATATCTGCTCACCAAGGTTCAGTAACATACCGTATATCTGCTCACCAAGGTTCAGTGCTACCAAGGTTCAGTAACATACCGTATATCTGCTCACCAAGGTTCAGTAACATACCGTATATCTGCTCACCAAGGTTCAGTGCTCACCAAGGTTCAGTAACATACCGTATATCTGCTCACCAAGGTTCAGTAGCATACCGTATATCTGCTCACCAAGGTTCAGTAGCATACCGTATATCTGCTCACCAAGGTTCAGCAGGTTCAGTAACATACCGTATATCTGCTCACCAAGGTTCAGCAACATACCGTATATCTGCTCACCAAGGTTCAGCAACATACCGTATATCTGCTCACCAAGGTTCAGTAACATACCGTATATCTGCTCACCAAGGTTCAGTAACATACCGTATATCTGCTCACCAAGGTTCAGCAACATACCGTATATCTGCTCACCAAGGTTCAGTGCTCACCAAGGTTCAGTAACATACCGTATATCTGCTCACCAAGGTTCAGTAGCATACCGTATATCTGCTCACCGAGGTTCAGTAGCATACCGTATATCTGCTCACCGAGGTTCAGTAGCATACCGTATATCTGCTCACCAAGGTTCAGTGCTCACCGAGGTTCAGTAACATACCGTATATCTGCTCACCAAGGTTCAGTAACATACCGTATATCTGATCACCAAGGTTCAGTAACATACCGTATATCTGCTCACCAAGGTTCAGCAACATACCGTATATCTGCTCACCAAGGTTCAGTAACATACCGTATATCTGCTCACCGAGGTTCAGCAACATACCGTATACCTGCTCACCAAGGTTCAGTGCTCACCAAGGTTCAGTAACATACCGTATATCTGCTCACCAAGGTTCAGTACCATACCGTATATCTGCTCACCGAGGTTCAGTAGCATACCGTATATCTGCTCACCGAGGTTCAGTAGCATACCGTATATCTGCTCACCAAGGTTCAGTGCTCACCGAGGTTCAGTAACATACCGTATATCTGCTCACCAAGGTTCAGCAACATACCGTATATCTGATCACCGAGGTTCAGTAACATACCGTATATCTGCTCACCAAGGTTCAGTAACATACCGTATATCTGCTCACCAAGGTTCAGTAACATACCGTATATCTGCTCACCGAGGTTCAGCAACATACCGTATACCTGCTCACCAAGGTTCAGTGCTCACCAAGGTTCAGTAACATACCGTATATCTGCTCACCAAGGTTCAGTAGCATACCGTATATCTGCTCACCAAGGTTCAGTAACATACCGTATATCTGCTCACCAAGGTTCAGCAACATACCGTATATCTGCTCACCAAGGTTCAGTAACATACCGTATATCTGCTCACCAAGGTTCAGTAACATACCGTATATCTGCTCACCAAGGTTCAGTGCTCACCAAGGTTCAGTAACATACCGTATATCTGCTCACCAAGGTTCAGCAACATACCGTATATCTGCTCACCAAGGTTCAGTGCTCACCAAGGTTCAGTAACATACCGTATATCTGCTCACCAAGGTTCAGTAGCATACCGTATATCTGCTCACCAAGGTTCAGTAACATACCGTATATCTGCTCACCAAGGTTCAGTAACATACCGTATACCTGCTCACCAAGGTTCAGTGCTCACCAAGGTTCAGTAACATACCGTATATCTGCTCACCAAGGTTCAGTAGCATACCGTATATCTGCTCACCAAGGTTCAGTAACATACCGTATATCTGCTCACCAAGGTTCAGTGCTCACAGGTTCAGCAACATACCGTATATCTGCTCACCAAGGTTCAGTGCTCACCAAGGTTCAGTAACATACCATATACCTGCTCACCAAGGTTCAGTAACATACCGTATATCTGCTCACCAAGGTTCAGTAACATACCGTATATCTGCTCACCAAGGTTCAGTAACATACCGTATATCTGCTCACCAAGGTTCAGTAACATACCGTATATCTGCTCACCAAGGTTCAGTAACATACGTATATCTGCTCACCAAGGTTCAGTAACATACCGTATATCTGCTCACCAAGGTTCAGTAGCATACCGTATATCTGCTCACCAAGGTTCAGTAACATACCGTATATCTGCTCACCAAGGTTCAGCAACATACCGTATACCTGCTCACCAAGGTTCAGTGCTCAGCAAGGTTCAGTAACATACCGTATATCTGCTCACCAAGGTTCAGTAGCATACCGTATATCTGCTCACCAAGGTTCAGTAGCATACCGTATATCTGCTCACCAAGGTTCAGAAACATACCGTATATCTGCTCACCAAGGTTCAGTAACATACCGTATATCTGCTCACCAAGGTTCAGTGCTCACCAAGGTTCAGTAACATACCGTATATCTGCTCACCAAGGTTCAGTAACATACCGTATATCTGATCACCAAGGTTCAGTAACATACCGTATATCTGCTCACCAAGGTTCAGTAACATACCGTATATCTGCTCACCAAGGTTCAGTAACATACCGTATATCTGCT
>NW_025547738.1:0-36291 GCF_905237065.1 Salmo salar
ATATAAACCCTAGTTAGGAGGAAGAGATACCAAGGACATATGTTTCATTATAAACTCCTAGCTAGAGGAAGAGATACAGGACATATATTCCATTATAAACTCCTGGGCTAGGGAGGAAGAGATACCAAGACATATGGTTCGATTATAAACTCCTAGCTAGGAGTGAAGAGATACAAGACATATGGGTTCCATTATAAACCTAGCTAGGGGAAGAGATACCAAGACATAAGGTCTGGATTATAAACCCTAGCTAGGAGGTAGAGATACCATGACATATGGTCTCCATTATAAACCCCTAGCTAGGAGGAAGAGATACCATGACATATGGTCTCCATTATAAACCCTAGCTAGGAGGAAGAGATATATGACATATGGTCTCCATTATAAACCTAGCTAGGGGAGGAAGAGATACCATGACATATGTTGTCTCCATTATAAACCCCTAGCTAGGAGGAAGAGATACCATGACATATGGTCTCCATTATAAAACCTAGCTAGGAGGAAGAGATACCATGACATATGGTCTCCATTATAAACCCTAGCTAGGAGGAAGAGATACCATGACATATGGTGTCTCCATTATAAACCCTAGCTAGGAGGAAGAGAGATACCATGACAGTATGGTCTCCATTATAAACCCTAGCTAGGAGGAAGAGATACCATGACATATGTTGTCTCCATTATAAAACCTAGCTAGGAGGAAGAGATACCATGACATATGGTCTCCATTATAAACCCTAGCTAGGAGGAAGAGATACCATGACATATGTCTGTCTCCATTATAAACCCTAGCTAGGAGGAAGAGATACCATGACATATGTGTCTCCATTATAAACCCTAGCTAGGAGGAAGAGATACCATGACATATGGTTGTCTCCATTATAAAACCTAGCTAGGAGGAAGAGATACCTATGACATATGGTCTCCATTATAAACCCTAGCTAGGAGGAAGAGATACCATGACATATGGTCTCCATTATAAACCCTAGCTAGGAGGAAGAGATACCATGACATATGGTCTCCATTATAAACCCTAGCTAGGGGAGGAAGAGATACCATGACATATGGTCTCCATTATAAACCCTAGCTAGGAGGGAAGAGATACCATGACATATGGTCTCCATTATAAACCCTAGCTAGGAGGAAGAGATACCATGACATATGGTCTCCATTATAAACTCCTAGCTAGGAGGAAGAGATACCATGACATATGGTCTCCATTATAAACCCTAGCTAGGAGGAAGAGATACCATGACATATGGTCTCCATTATAAACCCTAGCTAGGAGGAAGAGATACCATGACATATGGTCTCCATTATAAACCCTAGCTAGGAGGAAGAGATACCAGACATATGGTCTCCATTATAAACCCTAGCTAGGAGGAAGAGATACTATGACATATGGTCTCCATTATAAACCCTAGCTAGGAGGAAGAGATACCATGACATATGGTCCGTCTCCATTATAAACCTAGCTAGGAGGAAGAGATACCATGACATATGGTCTCCATTATAAACCCTAGCTAGGAGGAAGAGATACCATGACATATGGTCTCCATTATAAACCCTAGCTAGGAGGAAGAGATACCATGACATATGGTCTCCATTATAAACCCTAGCTAGGAGGAAGAGATACCATGACATATGGTCTCCATTATAAACCCTAGCTAGGAGGAAGAGATACCATGACATATGGTCTCCATTATAAACCCTAGCTAGGAGGAAGAGATACCATGACATATGGTCTCCATTATAAACCCTAGCTAGGAGGAAGAGATACCATGACATATGGTCTCCATTATAAACCCTAGCTAGGAGGAAGAGATACCATGACATATGGTCTCCATTATAAACCCTAGCTAGGAGGAAGAGATACCATGACATATGGTCTCCATTATAAACCCTAGCTAGGAGGAAGAGATACCATGACATATGGTCTCCATTATAAAACCCTAGCTAGGAGGAAGAGATACCATGACATATGGTCTCCATTATAAACCCTAGCTAGGAGGAAGAGATACCATGACATATGGTCTCCATTATAAACCCTAGCTAGGAGGAAGAGATACCATGACATATGGTCTCCATTATAAACCCTAGCTAGGAGGAAGAGATACCATGACATATGGTCTCCATTATAAACCCTAGCTAGGAGGAAGAGATACCATGACATATGGTCTCCATTATAAACCCTAGCTAGGAGGAAGAGATACCATGACATATGGTCTCCATTATAAACCCTAGCTAGGAGGAAGAGATACCATGACATATGGTCTCCATTATAAACCCTAGCTAGGAGGAAGAGATACCATGACATATGGTCTCCATTATAAACCCTAGCTAGGAGGAAGAGATACCATGACATATGGTCTCCATTATAAACCCTAGCTAGGAGGAAGAGATACCATGACATATGGTCTCCATTATAAACCCTAGCTAGGAGGAAGAGATACCATGACATATGGTCTCCATTATAAACCCTAGCTAGGAGGAAGAGATACCATGACATATGGTCTCCATTATAAACCCTAGCTAGGAGGAAGAGATACCATGACATATGGTCTCCATTATAAACCCTAGCTAGGAGGAAGAGATACCATGACATATGGTCTCCATTATAAACCCTAGCTAGGAGGAAGAGATACCATGACATATGGTCTCCATTATAAACCCTAGCTAGGAGGAAGAGATACCATGACATATGGTCTCCATTATAAACCCTAGCTAGGAGGAAGAGATACCATGACATATGGTCTCCATTATAAACCCTAGCTAGGAGGAAGAGATACCATGACATATGGTCTCCATTATAAACCCTAGCTAGGAGGAAGAGATACCATGACATATGGTCTCCATTATAAACCCTAGCTAGGAGGAAGAGATACCATGACATATGGTCTCCATTATAAACCCTAGCTAGGAGGAAGAGATACCATGACATATGGTCTCCATTATAAACCCTAGCTAGGAGGAAGAGATACCATGACATATGGTCTCCATTATAAACCCTAGCTAGGAGGAAGAGATACCATGACATATGGTCTCCATTATAAACCCTAGCTAGGAGGAAGAGATACCATGACATATGGTCTCCATTATAAACCCTAGCTAGGAGGAAGAGATACCATGACATATGGTCTCCATTATAAACCCTAGCTAGGAGGAAGAGATACCATGACATATGGTCTCCATTATAAACCCTAGCTAGGAGGAAGAGATACCATGACATATGGTCTCCATTATAAACCCTAGCTAGGAGGAAGAGATACCATGACATATGGTCTCCATTATAAACCCTAGCTAGGAGGAAGAGATACCATGACATATGGTTCCATTATAAACCCTAGCTAGGAGGAAGAGATACCATGACATATGGTCTCCATTATAAACCCTAGCTAGGAGGAAGAGATACCATGACATATGGGTCTCCATTATAAACCCTAGCTAGGAGGAAGAGATACCATGACATATGGTCTCCATTATAAACCCTAGCTAGGAGGAAGAGATACCATGACATATGGTCTCCATTATAAACCCTAGCTAGGAGGAAGAGATACCATGACATATGGTCTCCATTATAAACCCTAGCTAGGAGGAAGAGATACCATGACATATGGTCTCCATTATAAACCCTAGCTAGGAGGAAGAGATACCATGACATATGGTCTCCATTATAAACCCTAGCTAGGAGGAAGAGATACCATGACATATGGTCTCCATTATAAACCCTAGCTAGGAGGAAGAGATACCATGACATATGGTCTCCATTATAAACCCTAGCTAGGAGGAAGAGATACCATGACATATGGTCTCCATTATAAACCCTAGCTAGGAGGAAGAGATACCATGACATATGGTCTCCATTATAAACCCTAGCTAGGAGGAAGAGATACCATGACATATGGTCTCCATTATAAACCCTAGCTAGGAGGAAGAGATACCATGACATATGGTCTCCATTATAAACCCTAGCTAGGAGGAAGAGATACCATGACATATGGTCTCCATTATAAACCCTAGCTAGGAGGAAGAGATACCATGACATATGGTCTCCATTATAAACCCTAGCTAGGAGGAAGAGATACCATGACATATGGTCTCCATTATAAACCCTAGCTAGGAGGAAGAGATACCATGACATATGGTCTCCATTATAAACCCTAGCTAGGAGGAAGAGATACCATGACATATGGTCTCCATTATAAACCCTAGCTAGGAGGAAGAGATACCATGACATATGGTCTCCATTATAAACCCTAGCTAGGAGGAAGAGATACCATGACATATGGTCTCCATTATAAACCCTAGCTAGGAGGAAGAGATACCATGACATATGGTCTCCATTATAAACCCTAGCTAGGAGGAAGAGATACCATGACATATGGTCTCCATTATAAACCCTAGCTAGGAGGAAGAGATACCATGACATATGGTCTCCATTATAAACCCTAGCTAGGAGGAAGAGATACCATGACATATGGTCTCCATTATAAACCCTAGCTAGGAGGAAGAGATACCATGACATATGGTCTCCATTATAAACCCTAGCTAGGAGGAAGAGATACCATGACATATGGTCTCCATTATAAACCCTAGCTAGGAGGAAGAGATACCATGACATATGGTCTCCATTATAAACCCTAGCTAGGAGGAAGAGATACCATGACATATGGTCTCCATTATAAACCCTAGCTAGGAGGAAGAGATACCATGACATATGGTCTCCATTATAAACCCTAGCTAGGAGGAAGAGATACCATGACATATGGTCTCCATTATAAACCCTAGCTAGGAGGAAGAGATACCATGACATATGGTCTCCATTATAAACCCTAGCTAGGAGGAAGAGATACCATGACATATGGTCTCCATTATAAACCCTAGCTAGGAGGAAGAGATACCATGACATATGGTCTCCATTATAAACCCTAGCTAGGAGGAAGAGATACCATGACATATGGTCTCCATTATAAACCCTAGCTAGGAGGAAGAGATACCATGACATATGGTCTCCATTATAAACCCTAGCTAGGAGGAAGAGATACCATGACATATGGTCTCCATTATAAACCCTAGCTAGGAGGAAGAGATACCATGACATATGGTCTCCATTATAAACCCTAGCTAGGAGGAAGAGATACCATGACATATGGTCTCCATTATAAACCCTAGCTAGGAGGAAGAGATACCATGACATATGGTCTCCATTATAAACCCTAGCTAGGAGGAAGAGATACCATGACATATGGTCTCCATTATAAACCCTAGCTAGGAGGAAGAGATACCATGACATATGGTCTCCATTATAAACCCTAGCTAGGAGGAAGAGATACCATGACATATGGTCTCCATTATAAACCCTAGCTAGGAGGAAGAGATACCATGACATATGGTCTCCATTATAAACCCTAGCTAGGAGGAAGAGATACCATGACATATGGTCTCCATTATAAACCCTAGCTAGGAGGAAGAGATACCATGACATATGGTCTCCATTATAAACCCTAGCTAGGAGGAAGAGATACCATGACATATGGTCTCCATTATAAACCCTAGCTAGGAGGAAGAGATACCATGACATATGCGTCTCCATTATAAACCCTAGCTAGGAGGAAGAGATACCATGACATATGGTCTCCATTATAAACCCTAGCTAGGAGGAAGAGATACCATGACATATGGTCTCCATTATAAACCCTAGCTAGGAGGAAGAGATACCATGACATATGGTCTCCATTATAAACCCTAGCTAGGAGGAAGAGATACCATGACATATGGTCTCCATTATAAACCCTAGCTAGGAGGAAGAGATACCATGACATATGGTCTCCATTATAAACCCTAGCTAGGAGGAAGAGATACCATGACATATGGTCTCCATTATAAACCCTAGCTAGGAGGAAGAGATACCATGACATATGGTCTCCATTATAAACCCTAGCTAGGAGGAAGAGATACCATGACATATGGTCTCCATTATAAACCCTAGCTAGGAGGAAGAGATACCATGACATATGGTCTCCATTATAAACCCTAGCTAGGAGGAAGAGATACCATGACATATGGTCTCCATTATAAACCCTAGCTAGGAGGAAGAGATACCATGACATATGGTCTCCATTATAAACCCTAGCTAGGAGGAAGAGATACCATGACATATGGTCTCCATTATAAACCCTAGCTAGGAGGAAGAGATACCATGACATATGGTCTCCATTATAAACCCTAGCTAGGAGGAAGAGATACCATGACATATGGTCTCCATTATAAACCCTAGCTAGGAGGAAGAGATACCATGACATATGGTCTCCATTATAAACCCTAGCTAGGAGGAAGAGATACCATGACATATGGTCTCCATTATAAACCCTAGCTAGGAGGAAGAGATACCATGACATATGGTCTCCATTATAAACCCTAGCTAGGAGGAAGAGATACCATGACATATGGTCTCCATTATAAACCCTAGCTAGGAGGAAGAGATACCATGACATATGGTCTCCATTATAAACCCTAGCTAGGAGGAAGAGATACCATGACATATGGTCTCCATTATAAACCCTAGCTAGGAGGAAGAGATACCATGACATATGGTCTCCATTATAAACCCTAGCTAGGAGGAAGAGATACCATGACATATGGTCTCCATTATAAACCCTAGCTAGGAGGAAGAGATACCATGACATATGGTCTCCATTATAAACCCTAGCTAGGAGGAAGAGATACCATGACATATGGTCTCCATTATAAACCCTAGCTAGGAGGAAGAGATACCATGACATATGGTCTCCATTATAAACCCTAGCTAGGAGGAAGAGATACCATGACATATGGTCTCCATTATAAACCCTAGCTAGGAGGAAGAGATACCATGACATATGGTCTCCATTATAAACCCTAGCTAGGAGGAAGAGATACCATGACATATGGTCTCCATTATAAACCCTAGCTAGGAGGAAGAGATACCATGACATATGGTCTCCATTATAAACCCTAGCTAGGAGGAAGAGATACCATGACATATGGTCTCCATTATAAACCCTAGCTAGGAGGAAGAGATACCATGACATATGGTCTCCATTATAAACCCTAGCTAGGAGGAAGAGATACCATGACATATGGTCTCCATTATAAACCCTAGCTAGGAGGAAGAGATACCATGACATATGGTCTCCATTATAAACCCTAGCTAGGAGGAAGAGATACCATGACATATGGTCTCCATTATAAACCCTAGCTAGGAGGAAGAGATACCATGACATATGGTCTCCATTATAAACCCTAGCTAGGAGGAAGAGATACCATGACATATGGTCTCCATTATAAACCCTAGCTAGGAGGAAGAGATACCATGACATATGGTCTCCATTATAAACCCTAGCTAGGAGGAAGAGATACCATGACATATGGTCTCCATTATAAACCCTAGCTAGGAGGAAGAGATACCATGACATATGGTCTCCATTATAAACCCTAGCTAGGAGGAAGAGATACCATGACATATGGTCTCCATTATAAACCCTAGCTAGGAGGAAGAGATACCATGACATATGGTCTCCATTATAAACCCTAGCTAGGAGGAAGAGATACCATGACATATGGTCTCCATTATAAACCCTAGCTAGGAGGAAGAGATACCATGACATATGGTCTCCATTATAAACCCTAGCTAGGAGGAAGAGATACCATGACATATGGTCTCCATTATAAACCCTAGCTAGGAGGAAGAGATACCATGACATATGGTCTCCATTATAAACCCTAGCTAGGAGGAAGAGATACCATGACATATGGTCTCCATTATAAACCCTAGCTAGGAGGAAGAGATACCATGACATATGGTCTCCATTATAAACCCTAGCTAGGAGGAAGAGATACCATGACATATGGTCTCCATTATAAACCCTAGCTAGGAGGAAGAGATACCATGACATATGGTCTCCATTATAAACCCTAGCTAGGAGGAAGAGATACCATGACATATGGTCTCCATTATAAACCCTAGCTAGGAGGAAGAGATACCATGACATATGGTCTCCATTATAAACCCTAGCTAGGAGGAAGAGATACCATGACATATGGTCTCCATTATAAACCCTAGCTAGGAGGAAGAGATACCATGACATATGGTCTCCATTATAAACCCTAGCTAGGAGGAAGAGATACCATGACATATGGTCTCCATTATAAACCCTAGCTAGGAGGAAGAGATACCATGACATATGGTCTCCATTATAAACCCTAGCTAGGAGGAAGAGATACCATGACATATGGTCTCCATTATAAACCCTAGCTAGGAGGAAGAGATACCATGACATATGGTCTCCATTATAAACCCTAGCTAGGAGGAAGAGATACCATGACATATGGTCTCCATTATAAACCCTAGCTAGGAGGAAGAGATACCATGACATATGGTCTCCATTATAAACCCTAGCTAGGAGGAAGAGATACCATGACATATGGTCTCCATTATAAACCCTAGCTAGGAGGAAGAGATACCATGACATATGGTCTCCATTATAAACCCTAGCTAGGAGGAAGAGATACCATGACATATGGTCTCCATTATAAACCCTAGCTAGGAGGAAGAGATACCATGACATATGGTCTCCATTATAAACCCTAGCTAGGAGGAAGAGATACCATGACATATGGTCTCCATTATAAACCCTAGCTAGGAGGAAGAGATACCATGACATATGGTCTCCATTATAAACCCTAGCTAGGAGGAAGAGATACCATGACATATGGTCGTCCATTATAAACCCTAGCTAGGAGGAAGAGATACCATGACATATGGTCTCCATTATAAACCCTAGCTAGGAGGAAGAGATACCATGACATATGGTCTCCATTATAAACCCTAGCTAGGAGGAAGAGATACCATGACATATGGTCTCCATTATAAACCCTAGCTAGGAGGAAGAGATACCATGACATATGGTCTCCATTATAAACCCTAGCTAGGAGGAAGAGATACCATGACATATGGTCTCCATTATAAACCCTAGCTAGGAGGAAGAGATACCATGACATATGGTCTCCATTATAAACCCTAGCTAGGAGGAAGAGATACCATGACATATGGTCTCCATTATAAACCCTAGCTAGGAGGAAGAGATACCATGACATATGGTCTCCATTATAAACCCTAGCTAGGAGGAAGAGATACCATGACATATGGTCTCCATTATAAACCCTAGCTAGGAGGAAGAGATACCATGACATATGGTCTCCATTATAAACCCTAGCTAGGAGGAAGAGATACCATGACATATGGTCTCCATTATAAACCCTAGCTAGGAGGAAGAGATACCATGACATATGGTCTCCATTATAAACCCTAGCTAGGAGGAAGAGATACCATGACATATGGTCTCCATTATAAACCCTAGCTAGGAGGAAGAGATACCATGACATATGGTCTCCATTATAAACCCTAGCTAGGAGGAAGAGATACCATGACATATGGTCTCCATTATAAACCCTAGCTAGGAGGAAGAGATACCATGACATATGGTCTCCATTATAAACCCTAGCTAGGAGGAAGAGATACCATGACATATGGTCTCCATTATAAACCCTAGCTAGGAGGAAGAGATACCATGACATATGGTCTCCATTATAAACCCTAGCTAGGAGGAAGAGATACCATGACATATGGTCTCCATTATAAACCCTAGCTAGGAGGAAGAGATACCATGACATATGGTCTCCATTATAAACCCTAGCTAGGAGGAAGAGATACCATGACATATGGTCTCCATTATAAACCCTAGCTAGGAGGAAGAGATACCATGACATATGGTCTCCATTATAAACCCTAGCTAGGAGGAAGAGATACCATGACATATGGTCTCCATTATAAACCCTAGCTAGGAGGAAGAGATACCATGACATATGGTCTCCATTATAAACCCTAGCTAGGAGGAAGAGATACCATGACATATGGTCTCCATTATAAACCCTAGCTAGGAGGAAGAGATACCATGACATATGGTCTCCATTATAAACCCTAGCTAGGAGGAAGAGATACCATGACATATGGTCTCCATTATAAACCCTAGCTAGGAGGAAGAGATACCATGACATATGGTCTCCATTATAAACCCTAGCTAGGAGGAAGAGATACCATGACATATGGTCTCCATTATAAACCCTAGCTAGGAGGAAGAGATACCATGACATATGGTCTCCATTATAAACCCTAGCTAGGAGGAAGAGATACCATGACATATGGTCTCCATTATAAACCCTAGCTAGGAGGAAGAGATACCATGACATATGGTCTCCATTATAAACCCTAGCTAGGAGGAAGAGATACCATGACATATGGTCTCCATTATAAACCCTAGCTAGGAGGAAGAGATACCATGACATATGGTCTCCATTATAAACCCTAGCTAGGAGGAAGAGATACCATGACATATGGTCTCCATTATAAACCCTAGCTAGGAGGAAGAGATACCATGACATATGGTCTCCATTATAAACCCTAGCTAGGAGGAAGAGATACCATGACATATGGTCTCCATTATAAACCCTAGCTAGGAGGAAGAGATACCATGACATATGGTCTCCATTATAAACCCTAGCTAGGAGGAAGAGATACCATGACATATGGTCTCCATTATAAACCCTAGCTAGGAGGAAGAGATACCATGACATATGGTCTCCATTATAAACCCTAGCTAGGAGGAAGAGATACCATGACATATGGTCTCCATTATAAACCCTAGCTAGGAGGAAGAGATACCATGACATATGGTCTCCATTATAAACCCTAGCTAGGAGGAAGAGATACCATGACATATGGTCTCCATTATAAACCCTAGCTAGGAGGAAGAGATACCATGACATATGGTCTCCATTATAAACCCTAGCTAGGAGGAAGAGATACCATGACATATGGTCTCCATTATAAACCCTAGCTAGGAGGAAGAGATACCATGACATATGGTCTCCATTATAAACCCTAGCTAGGAGGAAGAGATACCATGACATATGGTCTCCATTATAAACCCTAGCTAGGAGGAAGAGATACCATGACATATGGTCTCCATTATAAACCCTAGCTAGGAGGAAGAGATACCATGACATATGGTCTCCATTATAAACCCTAGCTAGGAGGAAGAGATACCATGACATATGGTCTCCATTATAAACCCTAGCTAGGAGGAAGAGATACCATGACATATGGTCTCCATTATAAACCCTAGCTAGGAGGAAGAGATACCATGACATATGGTCTCCATTATAAACCCTAGCTAGGAGGAAGAGATACCATGACATATGGTTGTCTCCATTATAAACCCTAGCTAGGAGGAAGAGATACCATGACATATGGTCTCCATTATAAACCCTAGCTAGGAGGAAGAGATACCATGACATATGGTCTCCATTATAAACCCTAGCTAGGAGGAAGAGATACCATGACATATGGTCTCCATTATAAACCCTAGCTAGGAGGAAGAGATACCATGACATATGGTCTCCATTATAAACCCTAGCTAGGAGGAAGAGATACCATGACATATGGTCTCCATTATAAACCCTAGCTAGGAGGAAGAGATACCATGACATATGGTCTCCATTATAAACCCTAGCTAGGAGGAAGAGATACCATGACATATGGTCTCCATTATAAACCCTAGCTAGGAGGAAGAGATACCATGACATATGGTCTCCATTATAAACCCTAGCTAGGAGGAAGAGATACCATGACATATGGTCTCCATTATAAACCCTAGCTAGGAGGAAGAGATACCATGACATATGGTCTCCATTATAAACCCTAGCTAGGAGGAAGAGATACCATGACATATGGTCTCCATTATAAACCCTAGCTAGGAGGAAGAGATACCATGACATATGGTCTCCATTATAAACCCTAGCTAGGAGGAAGAGATACCATGACATATGGTCTCCATTATAAACCCTAGCTAGGAGGAAGAGATACCATGACATATGGGTCTCCATTATAAACCCTAGCTAGGAGGAAGAGATACCATGACATATGGTCTCCATTATAAACCCTAGCTAGGAGGAAGAGATACCATGACATATGGTCTCCATTATAAACCCTAGCTAGGAGGAAGAGATACCATGACATATGGTCTCCATTATAAACCCTAGCTAGGAGGAAGAGATACCATGACATATGGTCTCCATTATAAACCCTAGCTAGGAGGAAGAGATACCATGACATATGGTCTCCATTATAAACCCTAGCTAGGAGGAAGAGATACCATGACATATGGTCTCCATTATAAACCCTAGCTAGGAGGAAGAGATACCATGACATATGGTCTCCATTATAAACCCTAGCTAGGAGGAAGAGATACCATGACATATGGTCTCCATTATAAACCCTAGCTAGGAGGAAGAGATACCATGACATATGGTCTCCATTATAAACCCTAGCTAGGAGGAAGAGATACCATGACATATGGTCTCCATTATAAACCCTAGCTAGGAGGAAGAGATACCATGACATATGGTCTCCATTATAAACCCTAGCTAGGAGGAAGAGATACCATGACATATGGTCTCCATTATAAACCCTAGCTAGGAGGAAGAGATACCATGACATATGGTCTCCATTATAAACCCTAGCTAGGAGGAAGAGATACCATGACATATGGTCTCCATTATAAACCCTAGCTAGGAGGAAGAGATACCATGACATATGGTCTCCATTATAAACCCTAGCTAGGAGGAAGAGATACCATGACATATGGTCTCCATTATAAACCCTAGCTAGGAGGAAGAGATACCATGACATATGGTCTCCATTATAAACCCTAGCTAGGAGGAAGAGATACCATGACATTTGGTCTCCATTATAAACCCTAGCTAGGAGGAAGAGATACCATGACATATGGTCTCCATTATAAACCCTAGCTAGGAGGAAGAGATACCATGACATATGGTCTCCATTATAAACCCTAGCTAGGAGGAAGAGATACCATGACATATGGTCTCCATTATAAACCCTAGCTAGGAGGAAGAGATACCATGACATATGGTCTCCATTATAAACCCTAGCTAGGAGGAAGAGATACCATGACATATGGTCTCCATTATAAACCCTAGCTAGGAGGAGGAGATACCATGACATATGGTCTCCATTATAAACCCTGGCTAGGAGGAAGAGATACCATGACATAAGGTCTTAGTTATAACCCTACACACCCTTTGCTAAGTCTAATTCATAAGTGCACTATATTTAAATTATATCTTACTTGCATAAAGCTAGTCAGGAATAAATGATTAGGACACTGGGTCTGTGTAGTAAGAGTGTATTCAAAGGAAATTCACAGGGATTCAGCAGTATATTATACTACCATATTATCATTCACAGGGGTTCAGCAGTATATTATACTACCATATTATCATTCACAGGGATTCAGCAGTATATTATACTACCATATTATCATTCACAGGGATTCAGCAGTATATTATACTACCATATTATCATTCACAGGGGTTCAGCAGTATATTATAATACCGTATTATCATTCACAGGGGTTCAGCAGTATATTATATTGTCATATTATCATTCACAGGGGTTCAGCAGTTTATTATACCACCATATTATCATTCTGCTTGTGCTGAAATCATGTTTGTGACCAATTCACCCCCAAAAAAACATAATTTTAACACTATAGAATGTCGATGATAAAAGTTTGTCTGTTAGACGATACAGAACATACATGATACATGTTGACGACTAGGACTTTACACTGTCTGTCATGTTCCTGCTGTCATGTTCCTGCTGTCATGTTCCTGGTGTAATGTTCCTGCTGTAATGTTCCTGCTGTAATGTTCCTGCTGTAATGTTCCTGCTGTATTGTTCCTGCTGTATTGTTCCTGCTGTAATGTTCCTGCTGTAATGTTCCTGGTGTAATGTTCCTGCTGTAATGTTCCTGCTGTAATGTTCCCACTGTATTGTTCCTGGTGATATTGTTCCTGGTAATATTGTTCCTGGTGTAATGTTCCTGGTGTAATGTTCCTGGTGTAATGTTCCCGCTGTATTGTTCCTGGTGATATTGTTCATGGTGATATTGTTCCTGGTATAACGTTCCTGGTGTAATGTTCCTGCTGTAATGTTCCCGCTGTATTGTTCCTGGTGATATTGTTCCTGGTAATATTGTTCCTGGTGTAATGTTCCTGCTGTAATGTTCCTGCTGTAATGTTCCTGCTGTAATGTTCCCGCTGTATTGTTCCTGGTGATATTGTTCCTGGTGTAATGTTCCTGGTGTAATGTTCCTGCTGGTAATGTTGCTGGTGTAATGTTCCTGGTGTAATGTTCCTGGTGATATTGTTCCTGGTGTAATGTTCCTGCTGTAATGTTCCTGCTGTAATGTTCCTGCTGTAATGTTCCTGCTGTAATGTTCATGGTGTAATGTTCCTGCTGGTAATGTTGCTGGTGTAATGTTCCTGGTGTAATGTTCCTGGTGATATTGTTCCTGGTGTAATGTTCCTGCTGTAATGTTCCTGCTGTAATGTTCCTGCTGTAATGTTCCTGCTGTAATGTTCCTGGTGTAATGTTCATGGTGATATTGTTCCTGGTATAACGTTCCTGGTGTAATGTTCCTGCTGTAATGTTCCCGCTGTATTGTTCCTGGTGATATTGTTCCTGGTAATATTGTTCCTGGTGTAATGTTCCTGCTGTAATGTTCCTGCTGTAATGTTCCTGCTGTAATGTTCCTGCTGTACTGTTCCTGGTGTAATGTTCCTGGTGTAATGTTCATGGTGTAATGTTCCTGCTGGTAATGTTGCTGGTGTAATGTTCCTGGTGTAATGTTCCTGGTGTATTGTTCCTGCTGTAATGTTCCTGGTGTAATGTTCCCGCTGTAATGTTCCTGGTGTAATGTTCCTGCTGTAATGTTCCTGGTGTAATGTTCCTGGTGTAATGTTCCTGCTGTAATGTTCCTGGTGTAATGTTCCTGCTGTAATGTTCCCGCTGTATTGTTCCTGGTGATATTGTTCCTGGTGATATTGTTCCTGGTGTAATGTTCCTGGTGTAATGTTCCTGCTGTAATGTTCCTGCTGTAATGTTCCTGCTGTAATGTTCCCGCTGTATTGTTCCTGGTGATATTGTTCCTGGTGTAATGTTCCTGGTGATATTGTTCCTGGTGTAATGTTCCTGCTGTAATGTTCCTGCTGTAATGTTCCTGCTGTAATGTTCCTGCTGTAATGTTCATGGTGATATTGTTCATGGTGTAATGTTCCTGCTGGTAATGTTGCTGGTGTAATGTTCCGGCTGTATTGTTCCTGGTGTATTGTTCCTGGTGTAATGTTCCTGGTGATATTGTTCCTGGTGTAATGTTCCTGCTGTAATGTTCCTGGTGTAATGTTCCTGCTGTAATGTTCCTGGTGTAATGTTCCTGCTGTAATGTTCCTGGTGTAATGTTCCTGCTGTAATGTTCCTGGTGTAATGTTCCTGCTGTAATGTTCCTGCTGCAATGTTCCTGCTGGTAATGTTCCTGCTAATTGATTTGTTTCCATTACCCCTTAATGACTGCTAATTGATTTGTTTCCATTACCCCTTAATGACTGCTAATTGATTTGTTCCCACTACCCCTTAATGACTGCTAATTGATTTGTGGTTTCATTCTGTTTCCATTACCCCAGTAATCAGCATTCTGAACTGGACTGGCAGTAATCAGCATTCTGAACTGGACTGGCAGTAATCAGCATTCTGAACTGGACTGGCAGTAATCAGCATTCTGAACTGCACTGGCAGTAATCAGCATTCTGAACTGGACTGGCAGTAATCAGCATTCTGAACTGCACTGGCAGTAATCAGCATTCTGAACTGGACTGGCAGTAATCAGCATTCTGAACTGGACTGGCAGTAATCAGCATTCTGAACTGGACTGGCAGTAATCAGCATTCTGAACTGGACTGGCAGTAATCAGCATTCTGAACTGCACTGGCAGTAATCAGCATTCTGAACTGCACTGGCAGTAATCAGCATTCTGAACTGGACTGGCAGTAATCAGCATTCTGAACTGCACTGGCAGTAATCAGCATTCTGAACTGCACTGGCAGTAATCAGCATTCTGAACTGCACTGGCAGTAATCAGCATTCTGAACTGCACTGGCAGTAATCAGCATTCTGAACTGGACTGGCAGTAATCAGCATTCTGAACTGCACTGGCAGTAATCAGCATTCTGAACTGTACTGGCAGTAATCAGCATTCTGAACTGCACTGGCAGTAATCAGCATTCTGAACTGCACTGGCAGTAATCAGCATTCTGAACTGCACTGGCAGTAATCAGCATTCTGAACTGGACTGGCAGTAATCAGCATTCTGAACTGCACTGGCAGTAATCAGCATTCTGAACTGGACTGGCAGTAATCAGCATTCTGAACTGCACTGGCAGTAATCAGCATTCTGAACTGGACTGGCAGTAATCAGCATTCTGAACTGGACTGGCAGTAATCAGCATTCTGAACTGGACTGGCAGTAATCAGCATTCTGAACTGCACTGGCAGTAATCAGCATTCTGAACTGGACTGGCAGTAATCAGCATTCTGAACTGGACTGGCAGTATTCAGCATTCTGAACTGGACTGGCAGTAATCAGCATTCTGAACTGCACTGGCAGTAATCAGCATTCTGAACTGGACTGGCAGTAATCAGCATTCTGAACTGCACTGGCAGTAATCAGCATTCTGAACTGCACTGGCAGTAATCAGCATTCTGAACTGCACTGGCAGTAATCAGCATTCTGAACTGGACTGGCAGTAATCAGCATTCTGAACTGGACTGGCAGTAATCAGCATTCTGAACTGGACTGGCAGTAATCAGCATTCTGAACTGCACTGGCAGTAATCAGCATTCTGAACTGGACTGGCAGTAATCAGCATTCTGAACTGGACTGGCAGTAATCAGCATTCTGAACTGGACTGGCGGTAATCAGCATTCTGAACTGGACTGGCAGTAATCAGCATTCTGAACTGGACTGGCAGTAATCAGCATTCTGAACTGGACTGGCAGTAATCAGCATTCTGAACTGGACTGGCAGTAATCAGCATTCTGAACTGGACTGGCAGTAATCAGCATTCTGAACTGGACTGGCAGTAATCAGCATTCTGAACTGGACTGGCAGTAATCAGCATTCTGAACTGCACTGGCGGTAATCAGCATTCTGAACTGGACTGGCAGTAATCAGCATTCTGAACTGGACTGGCAGTAATCAGCATTCTGAACTGGACTGGCAGTAATCAGCATTCTGAACTGCACTGGCAGTAATCAGCATTCTGAACTGGACTGGCAGTAATCAGCATTCTGAACTGGACTGGCAGTAATCAGCATTCTGAACTGGACTGGCAGTAATCAGCATTCTGAACTGCACTGGCAGTAATCAGCATTCTGAACTGGACTGGCAGTAATCAGCATTCTGAACTGGACTGGCAGTATTCAGCATTCTGAACTGGACTGGCAGTAATCAGCATTCTGAACTGCACTGGCAGTAATCAGCATTCTGAACTGCACTGGCAGTAATCAGCATTCTGAACTGGACTGGCAGTAATCAGCATTCTGAACTGGACTGGCAGTAATCAGCATTCTGAACTGCACTGGCAGTAATCAGCATTCTGAACTGGACTGGCAGTAATCAGCATTCTGAACTGGACTGGCAGTAATCAGCATTCTGAACTGCACTGGCAGTAATCAGCATTCTGAACTGGACTGGCAGTAATCAGCATTCTGAACTGGACTGGCAGTAATCAGCATTCTGAACTGGACTGGCAGTAATCAGCATTCTGAACTGGACTGGCAGTAATCAGCATTCTGAACTGCACTGGCAGTAATCAGCATTCTGAACTGCACTGGCAGTAATCAGCATTCTGAACTGGACTGGCAGTAATCAGCATTCTGAACTGCACTGGCAGTAATCAGCATTCTGAACTGGACTGGCAGTAATCAGCATTCTGAACTGCACTGGCAGTAATCAGCATTCTGAACTGCACTGGCAGTAATCAGCATTCTGAACTGGACTGGCAGTAATCAGCATTCTGAACTGGACTGGCAGTAATCAGCATTCTGAACTGGACTGGCAGTAATCAGCATTCTGAACTGGACTGGCAGTAATCAGCATTCTGAACTGGACTGGCAGTAATCAGCATTCTGAACTGGACTGGCAGTATTCAGCATTCTGAACTGCACTGGCAGTAATCAGCATTCTGAACTGCACTGGCAGTAATCAGCATTCTGAACTGCACTGGCAGTAATCAGCATTCTGAACTGGACTGGCAGTAATCAGCATTCTGAACTGCACTGGCAGTAATCAGCATTCTGAACTGCACTGGCAGTAATCAGCATTCTGAACTGCACTGGCAGTAATCAGCATTCTGAACTGGACTGGCAGTAATCAGCATTCTGAACTGCACTGGCAGTAATCAGCATTCTGAACTGCACTGGCAGTAATCAGCATTCTGAACTGCACTGGCAGTAATCAGCATTCTGAACTGCACTGGCAGTAATCAGCATTCTGAACTGGACTGGCAGTAATCAGCATTCTGAACTGGACTGGCAGTAATCAGCATTCTGAACTGGACTGGCAGTAATCAGCATTCTGAACTGGACTGGCAGTAATCAGCATTCTGAACTGGACTGGCAGTAATCAGCATTCTGAACTGGACTGGCAGTAATCAGCATTCTGAACTGCACTGGCAGTAATCAGCATTCTGAACTGGACTGGCAGTAATCAGCATTCTGAACTGGACTGGCAGTAATCAGCATTCTGAACTGGACTGGCAGTAATCAGCATTCTGAACTGGACTGGCAGTAATCAGCATTCTGAACTGCACTGGCAGTAATCAGCATTCTGAACTGCACTGGCAGTAATCAGCATTCTGAACTGGACTGGCAGTAATCAGCATTCTGAACTGGACTGGCAGTAATCAGCATTCTGAACTGGACTGGCAGTAATCAGCATTTTGAACTGGACTGGCAGTAATCAGCATTCTGAACTGGACTGGCAGTAATCAGCATTCTGAACTGGACTGGCAGTAATCAGCATTCTGAACTGCACTGGCGGTAATCAGCATTCTGAACTGCACTGGCAGTAATCAGCATTCTGAACTGGACTGGCAGTAATCAGCATTCTGAACTGGACTGGCGGTAATCAGCATTCTGAACTGGACTGGCAGTAATCAGCATTTTGAACTGGACTGGCAGTAATCAGCATTCTGAACTGGACTGGCAGTAATCAGCATTCTGAACTGGACTGGCAGTAATCAGCATTCTGAACTGCACTGGCAGTAATCAGCATTCTGAACTGCACTGGCAGTATTCAGCATTCTGAACTGCACTGGCAGTAATCAGCATTCTGAACTGGACTGGCAGTAATCAGCATTCTGAACTGCACTGGCAGTAATCAGCATTCTGAACTGCACTGGCAGTATTCTGACGGCTGACTAAAGCATTCTGAACTGATGTGGCAGTGCTGGCCAATCGTTTGTCATTTCTTGGGGGGGGGGGGGGGTGAGCGTGGAGGAAGCCATATGTCGACGTTCTGGGGGGGTTCCTTTTCAAACGTCCCGAAATCGTCGTCTCTTTCCAGTGATCAGTCTGTGTGTGTGAGAGTGTTTCCAGGTCGGGTAGGTCGCAGGGCTCTCCAACAGGTCCATCTCCAGCTACCTGTACCTTACTCTACGAGCAGCTCGTCAAACTACTCTGAAAGTACATGCAATGTTCACGTTGTTCCTCCTCAAACCGTCATAAACTAATCTCACAAATATCAGAATCACCACAAGATGCTAGCTACTCACTAATCAACACAACGTTGATATTATCCCAACACCCACTGGTTAGCCACTATTGCCCTTTAAAAAATTTAAAAAAAGACAATCCTATCACAATATCTGCCAATTAATTTTCCAGTAATATTGCCCCTGTCCGTCTGTGAGGTGCGTGTGTTTGTCTATCACTCCGTGTGTAGCAAGTTGACGTGATAACCGTCTTGTGTGTTGACTGGGAATATGTTACCCAGAAATCTTTTCCATGAAATGTTAACTTTAAAGTTGTCTGACCTGGCAGAAGTATATTCATGAGGAAGTATATGAGCTGTATGTATTATTTGGTGTTTGAAAACTTCACTAAACCGGTGGTACATTAGATGGGACGTCCCTCACTCACCAGACGCACAATTAAAGGGGAGTTACACCCCAAAATCAATTACACCCCAATTAAAGGACCAGACGCGCAATTAAAGGGCCAGACGCGCAATTAAAGGGCCAGATGCGCAATTAAAGGGCCAGACGCACAATTAAAGGGCCAGACGCACAATTAAAGGGCCAGACGCACAATTAAAGGGCCAGACGCGCAATTAAAGGACCAGACGCGCAATTAAAGGGCCAGACGCGCAATTAAAGGGCCAGACGCGCAATTAAAGGGCCAGACGCGCAATTAAAGGGCCAGACGCACAATTAAAGGACCAGACGCGCAATTAAAGGGCCAGACGCACAATTAAAGGGCCAGACGCACAATTAAAGGGCCAGACGCGCAATTAAAGGGCCAGACGCGCAATTAAAGGGCCAGACGCACAATTAAAGGACCAGACGCACAATTAAAGGGCCAGACGCACAATTAAAGGACCAGACGCGGAATTAAAGGGCCAGACGGCGCAATTAAAGGGCAGACGCGCAATTAAAGGGCCAGACGCGCAATTAAATGGCCAGACGCACAATTAAAGGGCCAGACGCACAATTAAAGGGCCAGACGGCGCAATTAAAGGGCCAGACGCCGCAATTAAAGGGCCAGACGCGCAATTAAAGGGCCAGACGCGCAATTAAAGGACCAGACGCACAATTAAAGGGCCAGACGCGCAATTAAAGGGCCAGACGCGCAATTAAAGGACCAGACGCACAATTAAAGGGCCAGACGCGCAATTAAAGGGCCAGACGCGCAATTAAAGGGCCAGACGCGCAATTAAAGGGCCAGACGCGCAATTAAAGGGCCAGACGCCGCAATTAAAGGGCCAGACGCCAGACGCCGCAATTAAAGGGCCAGACGGCGCAATTAAAGGGCCAGACGGCGCAATTAAAGGGCCAGACGGCGCAATTAAAGGGCCAGACGCACTATTAAAGGGCCAGACGCGCAATTAAAGGGCCAGACGCGCAATTAAAGGGCCAGACGCGCAATTAAAGGGCCAGACGCGCAATTAAAGGGCCAGACGCGCAATTAAAGGGCCAGACGCCAGACGCGCAATTAAAGGGCCAGACGCGCAATTAAAGGGCCAGACGCGCAATTAAAGGGCCAGACACGCAATTAAAGGGCCAGACGCGCAATTAAAGGGCCAGACGCGCAATTAAAGGGCCAGACGCACAATTAAAGGGCCAGACGCGCAATTAAAGGGCCAGACGCGCAATTAAAGGGCCAGACGAACAATTAAAGGGCCAGACGCTACACCCCAAAATCGAATTTCTTCGACCTACTTTTTTTTTTTTCATTATGTGATTTAAGCATTGACATGGACTCAGAACTAATCTAATGTAATCTAATTTAATCTAATGTAATCTAATGTAATCTAATTTAATCTAATGTAATCTAATGTATAATTTAATCTAATGTAATCTAATTTAATCTAATGTAATCTAATGTAATCTAATTTAATCTAATGTAATCTAATGTAATCTAATGTAATCTAATGTAATCTAATTTAATCTAATGTAATCTAATTTAATCTAATGTAATCTAATGTAATCTAATTTAATCTAATGTAATCTAATTTAATCTAATGTAATCTAATGTAATCTAATTTAATCTAATGTAATCTAATGTAATCTAATGTAATCTAATGTAATCTAATTTAATCTAATGTAATCTAATTTAATCTAATGTAATCTAATTTAATCTAATTTCGTTGAATAATTGTAATTTTTGAGAGTGAAAAACAAAACCTAAAACCAAGAAAGATAAAACTGAGAAAACATAATACCAGATTTTATAGGGTCTTAGAGCTGTTTATTATCCATCATTAACCAGGTACTGTCACGTCCTGGCCAGTATAAGGGGTTATTTGTTATTGTAGTTTGGTCAGGACGTGGCAGGGGGTATTTGTTTTATGTGGTTCGGGGTGGTGTGTTTGTTGAAGGGCGTTTGATTTATTATTTCCGGGTTTTGGTTTATGTTCTATGTTTAGGTATTTCTATGTTTAGTCGAGTGAGTGTATTTCTATGTGTAGGTTAATGGGGGGTTGGGACTCTCAATTGGAGGCAGGTGCTTCCTCGTTGCCTCTGATTGGGAGTCCTATATACGGGTAATTGTTTGGTGTAGGTTTTGTGGGAGATTGTTTCTTGTCTAGCGTGTGTGAGCCTGAGAAGACTGTTTGTTGATCGTGAGTTCGTTTTGTTATTTTGGCGTTCATTTTTGAGTTGAATAAAAGTTAAAGATGAGCAACCACGTACCTGCTGCATTTTGGTCCTCCTTTCCCAACAACAACCGTGACAGGTATATTGACATAAAACATAATAACAGATTTTATAGGGTCTTAGAGCTGTTTATTATCCATCATTAACCAGGTATATTGACAGGAAACACAGTGCACTACTTCCTCTAGTACACTAAGGACCAGGGAAGAGATGACCACTACTTCCTCTAGTACACTAAGGACCAGGGAAGAGTTGACCACTACTTCCTCTAGTACACTAAGGACCAGGGGAAGAGATGACCACTACTTCCTCTAGTACACTAAGGACCAGGGGAAGAGTTGACCACTACTTCCTCTAGTACACTAAGGACCAGGGGAAGAGATGACCACTACTTCCTCTAGTACACTAAGGACCAGGGAAGAGATGACCACTACTTCCTCTAGTACACTAAGGACCAGGGAAGAGATGATAACACTACTTCCTCTAGTACACTAAGGACCAGGGGAAGAGATGACCACTACTTCCTCTAGTACACTAAGGACCAGGGGAAGAGATGATAACACTACTTCCTCTAGTACACTAAGGACCAGGGGAAGAGATGACCACTACTTCCTCTAGTACACTAAGGACCAGGGGAAGAGATGACCACTACTTCCTCTAGTACACTAAGGACCAGGGGAAGAGATGATAACACTACTTCCTCTAGTACACTAAGGACCAGGGGAAGAGATGACCACTACTTCCTCTAGTACACTAAGGACCAGGGAAGAGATGATAACACTACTTCCTCTAGTACACTAAGGACCAGGGGAAGAGATGACCACTACTTCCTCTAGTACACTAAGGACCAGGGAAGAGATGACCACTACTTCCTCTAGTACACTAAGGACCAGGGGAAGAGATGACCACTACTTCCTCTAGTACACTAAGGACCAGGGAAGAGATGATAACACTACTTCCTCTAGTACACTAAGGACCAGGGGAAGAGATGACCACTACTTCCTCTAGTACACTAAGGACCAGGGAAGAGATGACCACTACTTCCTCTAGTACACTAAGGACCAGGGGAAGAGATGACCACTACTTCCTCTAGTACACTAAGGACCAGGGGAAGAGATGACCACTACTTCCTCTAGTACACTAAGGACCAGGGGAAGAGATGACCACTACTTCCTCTAGTACACTAAGGACCAGGGGAAGAGTTGTAGGGGAGAAGAGGGGAAAGCTAGGTTAATAAAGTGTAGTTCGCATGCTAGAAAAGGGTTGGAGCCCCCTGGAATGGGGTAACCCCTGACAACAACATTAACCATTAAACCAAAATGTAAATAAACACAGAAAAACTCAAATCAAGAGAAGACCTGTACAGAGGTGCGGGACAACACACAATATAGTACATCCATTTGCAGACGCACACGTCGATCAACCTGTCAACCAATCACAGACGTGCCGGTGGCCCTGTGGACCAATCAGAGTGTTCAGAAGTTGAGTGTCTCTGACATCATCTTCCACCAGTCCATCAGTTCCTCTTTTTCAACTTCCTTCCGCTCCACCAAGGACTCCAGCTCAAAGTCCACCTGGAGACACACACACACACACACACACACACACACACACCACACACACACAGACACACACATACAGACACACACACACACACACACACACACACACACACACACACAGACACACACACACACACACACACACACACACACACACACACACACACACACACACACACACACACACCACACCACACCACACCACACCACACACCACCACCACACACACACACACACCACACCACACACACACACACACACACACACACACACACACACACACACACACACACACAGACACATACACACACACACACACACACACAGACACACACCACACACACACACACACACAGACACACACCACACACACACACACACACACACACAGACACACACATACACACACACACACACACACACACACACACACACACACAGGTTAGACGGTCTGTGGATAATGGCTGTTGTCAAGGTAACTACTACTGAACATACTGTTGTCATGGTAACTACTACTGAAAATACTTTTGTCATGTTAACTACTACTGAACATACTGTTGTCATGGTAACTACTACTGAACATACTGTTGTCAAGGTAACTACTACTGAACATACTGTTGTCATGGTAACTACTGCTGAACATACTGTTGTCAAGGTAACTATTACTGAACATAGCTGTTGTCAAGGTAACTACTACTGAACATAGCTGTTGTCATGTTAACTACTACTGAACATACTGTTGTCATGGTAACTACTGCTGAACATACTGTTGTCAAGGTAACTATTACTGAACATAGCTGTTGTCAAGGTAACTACTACTGAACATAGCTGTTGTCATGGTAACTACTGCTGAACATACTGTTGTCAAGGTAACTATTACTGAACATAGCTGTTGTCAAGGTAACTATTACTGAACACAGCTGTTGTCATGGTAACTATTACTGAACATGCTGTTGTCATGGTAACTACTACTGAACATGCTGTTGTCATGGTAACTACTACTGAACATAGCTGTTGTCATGGTAACTATTACTGAACATGCTGTTGTCATGGTAACTACTACTGAACATACTGTTGTCATGTTAACTACTACTGAACATAGCTGTTGTCATGTTATTATGGTTGTCACGGTATTATGGGTTGTTGTTGTCACAGTATCATGGTTCTTACCCTAATAGCAGGACTGTAGGGGACAGCCACCTTCTTGATGACAGTCAGGTAACCAGGAGCCGAAGCAGATACCTTGTAGTTCCCTGCTGCCAGGAGACGCCAGTAGTCTCCGTCCTTAGCTGTTATCAATACACAATCACAATCAATAACATATTAATACCTTCTATAGCTGTTATCAATACACAATCACAATCAATAACATATCACTGCCTTCTATAGCTGTTATCAATACACAATCACAATCAATAACATATCACTGCCTTCTTTAGCTGTTATCAATACACAATCACAATCAATAACATATCACTGCCTTCTATAGCTGTTATCAATACACAATCATCAATAACATATCACTGCCTTCTATAGCTGTTATCAATACACAATCATCAATCACATATCACTGCCTTCTATAGCTGTTATCAATACACAATCACAATCAATAACATATCACTGCCTTCTATAGCTGTTATCAATACACAATCACAATCAATAACATATCACTGCCTTCTATAGCTGTTATCAATACACAATCACAATCAATAACATATTAATACCTTCTTTAGCTGTTATCAATACACAATCATCAATAACATATCACTGCCTTCTTTAGCTGTTATCAATACACAATCATCAATAACATATTACTACCTTCTTTAGCTGTTATCAATACACAATCAGAATCAATAATCAATATCATTATCACCGTACTTAGCTACAATAATAATAATAAAAGTAATAATAAAGTACATTAGTAATCAACACATTGATAATCAATACTCAACTATAAATATCATTATCAAAGTCATTAACTATGATCAATATCATAATAATCAATCAACTCTAATCAATATCATAATAATCAATCAACTCTAATCAATATCATAATAATCAATAAATTCGAATCAATATGGTAATAATCAATAAACTCCAATCAATATAATAATCAATAAACTCTAATCAATATCATAATAATCAATAACCATTTATCAATATCATAATAATCAATAACCAATTATCAATATCATAATAATCAATAACCATTTATCAATATCATGATAATCAATAACCATTTATCAATATCATAATAATCAATAACCATTTATCAATATCATAATAATCAATAAACTCTAATCAATATCATAATAATCAATAACCTATGATCAATATGATAATAATCAATGAACTCTAATCAATATCATAATAATCAATAACCAATGATCAATATCATAATAATCAATAACCTCTAATCAATATGATAATAATCAATAAACTCTAATCAATATCATAATAATCAATAACCATTTATCAATATCATAATAATCAATAACCATTTATCAATATCATAATAATCAATAACCATTTATCAATATCATAATAATCAATAAACTCTAATCAATATCATAATAATCAATAACCTATGATCAATATGATAATAATCAATAAACTCTAATCAATATCATAATAATCAATAACCAATGATCAATATCATAATAATCAATAACCTCTAATCAATATCATAATAATCAATAACCTCTAATCAATATGATAATAATCAATAAACTCTAATCAATATCATAATAATCAATAACCAATTATCAATATCATAATAATCAATAAACTCTAATCAATATCATAATAATCAATAACCATTGATCAATATGATAATAATCAATAAACTCTAATCAATATCATAATAATCAATAACCAATGATCAATATGAGAGGGTTTTCTCCAATCAACACTATGTTTCACAGTAACCCGTTAGGAGGGCTGGGATTGGCTGTACCTGTAGTGATGTCATGGTCGATGCCCTCCACTGAGATGGAGGCGTTAAAGATGGCTCCGCCCTGAAGGTCACGCACAAAGCCCTTCACACCACGATGCACCTACACACACACACACACACACACACACACACACACACATACACCACACACACACACACACACACACACACACACACACACACACACACACACACACACACACACACACACACACACACACACACACACACACACACACACACACACACACACACACACACACACACACACATACACCACACACCACACACACACACAAACACCACACACACACACACACACACACACACACACACACACACACACACACACACCACACACACACACCCACACACACCACACACACACACACACACACACACACACACACACACACACACACACACACACACACACACACACACACACACACACACACACACACACACACACACACACACACACACACACACACACACACACACACACACACACACCACACACACACACACACACACACACACACACACACACACACACACACACACACACACACACACACACACACACCACACACACACACACATACACCACACACCACACACACACACACACACACACACACACACACACACACACACACACACACACACACACACACACACACCACACACACACACCCACACACACCACACACACACACACACACACACACACACACACACACACACACACACACACACACACACACACACACACACACACACACACACACACACACACACACACACACACACACACACACACACACACACACACACACACACACACACACACACACACACACACACACACACACACACACACACACACACACACACACACACCACACACACACACACATACACCACACACCACACACACACACAAACACCACACACACACACACACACACACACACACACACACACACCACACACACCACACACACACATCCACACACACCACACACACACACACACACACACACACACACACACACACACACACACACACACACACACACACACACACACACACACACCACACACACACACACACACACACACACACACACCACACACACACACACACACACACACACACACACACACACACACACACCACACACACACACACACACACACACACACACACACACCACACACACACACACATACACCACACACCACACACACACACAAACACCACACACACACACACACACACACACACACACACACACACACACACACACCACACACACACACACACACACACCACACACACACACACACACACACACACACACACACACACACACACACACACACACCACACACACACACACACACACACACACACACACACACACACACACACACACACACACACACCACACACACACACACACACACACACACACACACACACACACACACACACACACACACACACACACACACACACACACACACACACACCACACACACACACACACACACACACACCACACACACACACACACACACACACACACACACACACACACCACACACACACACACACACAACACACACACACACCACACACACACACACACACACACACACACACACACACCACACACACACACACACACACCACACACACACACACACACACACACACACCACACACACACACACACACCACACACACACACACACACCACACACACCACACACACACATACCACACACACCACACACACACACACCACACACACCACACACACACACACACACACACACACACACACACACACACACACACACACACACACACACACACACACACACACACACACACACACACACACACACACACACACACACACACACACACACACACACACACACACACCATTCATGTTTTGGTAAAATGAGACATATTTATGTAAATGATGACGTGTGTGTGTGTGTGTGTGTGTGTGTGTGTGTGTGTGTGTGTGTGTGTGTGTGTGTGTGTGTGTGTGTGTGTGTGTGTGTGTGTGTGTGTGTGTGTGTGTGTGTGTGTGTGTGTGTGTGTGTGTGTGTGGTGTGTGTGTGTACCTGCTCTATGTAATTGACCAGGGAGTTGCGGTTCTCCTCCCAATAAGTCTTCAGTGTTTCTTCAGCAGGAAACTTGTCACAGCTCAGCTCCAGAGTTATCTCAAAACAATTACTGCTCAGGTAGTTAAAATCCTGCATGCCTGGGGAGAGGAGGGAGGGAGGGGAGGGAGGGGGAGGGAGGGAGGGAGGGAGGGAGGGGAGGGGAGGGATGGGAGAGGGAGGGAGGGAGGGGAGAGGGGGAGGGAGGGAGGGAGGGAGGGAGGGAGGGAGGGAGGGAGGGAGGGAGGGGAGAGGGGGAGGGAGGGAGGGGGGGAGGGAGGGAGGGAGGGAGGGAGGGAGGGAGGGAGGGAGGGAGGGAGGGAGGGAGGGATGGAGCAAGGTAGGGAGGGAGGGAGGGAAGGAAAGAGGGGAGAGGGGGAGGGAGGGAGGGAGAGGGGAGGGAGGGAGGGAGCAAGGGAGGAAGAGAGGGGAGGGAGGGAGGGAGGAAGAGAGGGGAGGGAGAGGGGAGGGAGGGAGGGAGGGAGGGAGGGAGGGAGGGAGGGAGGGAGGGAGAGATAAACTGAGCAAACTGAAAATGTGTAAATATTTGTGTGAACAAAAGATTCAACAACTGAGACATAAACTGAACCAGTTCCACAGACATGTGACTAACAGAACTGGAATAATGTGTCCCTGAACAGAGAGGGGGTCAAAATCAAAAGTAACAGTCAGTATCTGGTGGCCACCAGCTGCATTAAGAACTGCAACCTACTGAGACTACTACACTACACAGGTAACCTACTGAGACTACACAGGTAACCTACTGAGACTACTACACTACACAGGTAACCTACTGAGACTACACAGGTAACCTACTGAGACTACACAGGTAACCTACTGAGACTACTACACTACACAGGTAACCTACTGAGACTACACAGGTAACCTACTGAGACTACACAGGTAACCTACTGAGACTACACAGGTATCCTACTGAGACTACACAGGTAACCTACTGAGACTACTACACTACACAGGTAACCTACTGAGACTACTACACTACACAGGTAACCTACTGAGACTACTACACTACACAGGTAACCTACGGAGACAACACAGGTAACCTACTGACACTACACAGGTAACCTACTGAGACTACTACACTACACAGGTAACCTACTGAGACTACCACACTACACAGGTAACCTACTGAGACTACTACACTACACAGGTAACCTACTGAGACTACTACACTACACAGGTAACCTACTGAGACTACACAGGTAACCCACTGAGACTACACAGGTAACCTACTGAGACTACACAGGTAACCTACTGAGACTACCACACTACACAGGTAACCTACTGAGACTACTACACTACACAGGTAACCTACTGAGACTACACAGGTAACCTACTGAGACTACACAGGTAACCTACTGAGACTCTACAGGTAACCTACTGAGACTACTACACTACACAGGTAACCTACTGAGACTACTACACTACAAAGGTAACCTACTGAGACTACTACACTACACAGGTAACCTACTACACTACACAGGTAACCTACTGAGACTACCACACTACACAGGTAACCTACTACACTACACAGGTAACCTACTGAGACTACACAGGTAACCTACTGAGACTACTACACTACACAGGTAACCTACTGAGACTACACAGGTAACCTACTGAGACTACACAGGTAACCTACTGAGACTACTACACTACACAGGTAACTTACTGAGACTACACAGGTAACCTACTGAGAATACTACACAGGTAACCTACTGAGACTACACAGGTATCCTACTGAGACTACACAGGTATCCTACTGAGACTACTACACTACACAGGTAACCTACTGAGACTACTACACTACACAGGTAACCTACTGACACTACACAGGTTACCTACTGTGAAGCTAGTGTCCGTAGGTGAAGCTAGCGTCTGTCTGTGTGTTATGCTGTACCAGGCCCCTCCGTAGGTGAAGCTAGTGTCTGTCTGTGTGTTATGCTGTACCAGGCCCCTCCGTAGGTGAAGCTAGTGTCTGTCTGTGTGTGTTACCTCCGGGCACGCTGTACCAGGCCTCTCCGTAGGTGAAGCTAGTGTCCGTAGGTGAAGCTAGTGTCTGTGTGTGTGTTACACTGTACCAGGCCCCTCCGTAGGTGAAGCTAGTGTCCGTAGGTGAAGCTAGTGTCCGTAGGTGAAGCTAGTGTCTGTCTGTGTGTTTTACCTCCGGGCACGCTGTACCAGGCCCCTCCATTGGTGAAGCTAGTGTCCGTAGGTGAAGCTAGTGTCTGTCTGTGTGTTTTACCTCCGGGCACGCTGTACCAGGCCTCTCCCTAGGTGAAGCTAGTGTCCGTAGGTGAAGCTAGTGTCTGTCTGTGTGTTTTACCTCCGGGTACGCTGTACCAGGCCTCTCCGTAGGTGAAGCTAGTGTCCGTAGGTGAAGCTAGTGTCTGTCTGTGTGTTTTACCTCCGGGCACGCTGTACCAGGCCTCTCCCTAGGTGAAGCTAGTGTCCGTAGGTGAAGCTAGTGTCTGTCTGTGTGTTTTACCTCCGGGCACGCTGTACCAGGCCTCTCCCTAGGTGAAGCTAGTGTCTGTCTGTGTGTTTTACCTCCGGGCACGCTGTACCAGGCCTCTCCCTAGGTGAAGCTAGTGTCCGTAGGTGAAGCTAGTGTCTGTCTGTGTGTTTTACCTCCGGGCACGCTGTACCAGGCCTCTCCCTAGGTGAAGCTAGTGTCTGTCTGTGTGTTTTACCTCCGGGCACGCTGTACCAGGCCTCTCCCTAGGTGAAGCTAGTGTCTGTCTGTGTGTTTTACCTCTGGGCACGCTGTACCAGGCCCCTCCCTAGGTGAAGCTAGTGTCTGTCTGTGTGTTTTACCTCCGGGCACGCTGTACCAGGCCCCTCCATTGGTGAAGCTAGTGTCCGTAGGTGAAGCTAGTGTCTGTCTGTGTGTTTTACCTCCGGGCACGCTGTACCAGGCCCCTCCATTGGTGAAGCTAGTGTCCGTAGGTGAAGCTAGTGTCTGTCTGTGTGTTTTACCTCCGGGCACGCTGTACCAGGCCCCTCCAATGGTGAAGCTAGTGTCCGTAGGTGAAGCTAGTGTCTGTCTGTGTGTTTTACCTCCGGGCACGCTGTACCAGGCCCCTCCATTGGTGAAGCTAGTGTCCGTGAGGTGAAGCTAGTGTCTGTCTGTGTGTTTTACCTCCGGGCACGCTGTACCAGGCCCCTCCATTGGTGAAGCTAGTGTCCGTAGGTGAAGCTAGTATCTGTCTGTGTGTTTTACCTCCGGGCACGCTGTACCAGGCCTCTCCCTAGGTGAAGCTAGTGTCTGTCTGTGTGTTTTACCTCCGGGCACGCTGTACCAGGCCTCTCCCTAGGTGAAGCTAGTGTCTGTCTGTGTGTTTTACCTCCGGGCACGCTGTACCAGGCCTCTCCCTAGGTGAAGCTAGTGTCTGTCTGTGTGTTTTACCTCCGGGCACGCTGTACCAGGCCCCTCCATTGGTGAAGCTAGTGTCTGTCTGTGTGTTTTACCTCCGGGCACGCTGTACCAGGCCCCTCCCTAGGTGAAGCTAGTGTCTGTCTGTGTGTTTTACCTCCGGGCACGCTGTACCAGGCCCCTCCATTGGTGAAGCTAGTGTCTGTCTGTGTGTTTTACCTCCGGGCACGCTGTACCAGGCCTCTCCCTAGGTGAAGCTAGTGTCTGTCTGTGTGTTTTACCTCCGGGCACGCTGTACCAGGCCCCTCCATTGGTGAAGCTAGTGTCTGTCTGTGTGTTTTACCTCCGGGCACGCTGTACCAGGCCTCTCCCTAGGTGAAGCTAGTGTCTGTCTGTGTGTTTTACCTCCGGGCACGCTGTACCAGGCCCCTCCATTGGTGAAGCTAGTGTCTGTCTGTGTGTTTTACCTCCGGGCACGCTGTACCAGGCCTCTCCCTAGGTGAAGCTAGTGTCTGTCTGTGTGTGTTACCTCCGGGCACGCTGTACCAGGCCCCTCCCTAGGTGAAGCTAGTGTCTGTCTGTGTGTTTTACCTCCGGGCACGCTGTACCAGGCCCCTCCCTAGGTGAAGCTAGTGTCTGTCTGTGTGTTTTACCTCCGGGCACGCTGTACCAGGCCTCTCCCTAGGTGAAGCTAGTGTCTGTCTGTGTGTTTTACCTCCGGGCACGCTGTACCAGGCCTCTCCCTAGGTGAAGCTAGTGTCTGTCTGTGTGTTTTACCTCCGGGTACGCTGTACCAGGCCTCTCCGTAGGTGAAGCTAGTGTCCGTAGGTGAAGCTAGTGTCTGTCTGTGTGTTTTACCTCCGGGCACGCTGTACCAGGCCTCTCCCTAGGTGAAGCTAGTGTCTGTCTGTGTGTTTTACCTCCGGGCACGCTGTACCAGGCCTCTCCCTAGGTGAAGCTAGTGTCTGTCTGTGTGTTTTACCTCCGGGCACGCTGTACCAGGCCTCTCCGTAGGTGAAGCTAGTGTCCGTAGGTGAAGCTAGTGTCTGTCTGTGTGTTTTACCTCCGGGCACGCTGTACCAGGCCTCTCCCTAGGTGAAGCTAGTGTCTGTAGGTGAAGCTAGTGTCTGTCTGTGTGTTTTACCTCCGGGCACGCTGTACCAGGCCTCTCCCTAGGTGAAGCTAGTGTCTGTCTGTGTGTTTTACCTCCGGGCACGCTGTACCAGGCCTCTCCCTAGGTGAAGCTAGTGTCCGTAGGTGAAGCTAGTGTCTGTCTGTGTGTTTTACCTCCGGGCACGCTGTACCAGGCCTCTCCCTAGGTGAAGCTAGTGTCTGTCTGTGTGTTTTACCTCCGGGCACGCTGTACCAGGCCTCTCCCTAGGTGAAGCTAGTGTCTGTCTGTGTGTTTTACCTCCGGGCACGCTGTACCAGGCCCCTCCCTAGGTGAAGCTAGTGTCTGTCTGTGTGTTTTACCTCCGGGCACGCTGTACCAGGCCCCTCCATTGGTGAAGCTAGTGTCCGTAGGTGAAGCTAGTGTCTGTCTGTGTGTTTTACCTCCGGGCACGCTGTACCAGGCCCCTCCATTGGTGAAGCTAGTGTCCGTAGGTGAAGCTAGTGTCTGTCTGTGTGTTTTACCTCCGGGCACGCTGTACCAGGCCCCTCCATTGGTGAAGCTAGTGTCCGTAGGTGAAGCTAGTGTCTGTCTGTGTGTTTTACCTCCGGGCACGCTGTACCAGGCCCCTCCATTGGTGAAGCTAGTGTCCGTAGGTGAAGCTAGTGTCTGTCTGTGTGTTTTACCTCCGGGCACGCTGTACCAGGCCCCTCCATTGGTGAAGCTAGTGTCCGTAGGTGAAGCTAGTATCTGTCTGTGTGTTTTACCTCCGGGCACGCTGTACCAGGCCTCTCCCTAGGTGAAGCTAGTGTCTGTCTGTGTGTTTTACCTCCGGGCACGCTGTACCAGGCCTCTCCCTAGGTGAAGCTAGTGTCTGTCTGTGTGTTTTACCTCCGGGCACGCTGTACCAGGCCTCTCCCTAGGTGAAGCTAGTGTCTGTCTGTGTGTTTTACCTCCGGGCACGCTGTACCAGGCCCCTCCATTGGTGAAGCTAGTGTCTGTCTGTGTGTTTTACCTCCGGGCACGCTGTACCAGGCCCCTCCCTAGGTGAAGCTAGTGTCTGTCTGTGTGTTTTACCTCCGGGCACGCTGTACCAGGCCCCTCCATTGGTGAAGCTAGTGTCTGTCTGTGTGTTTTACCTCCGGGCACGCTGTACCAGGCCTCTCCCTAGGTGAAGCTAGTGTCTGTCTGTGTGTTTTACCTCCGGGCACGCTGTACCAGGCCCCTCCATTGGTGAAGCTAGTGTCTGTCTGTGTGTTTTACCTCCGGGCACGCTGTACCAGGCCTCTCCCTAGGTGAAGCTAGTGTCTGTCTGTGTGTTTTACCTCCGGGCACGCTGTACCAGGCCCCTCCATTGGTGAAGCTAGTGTCTGTCTGTGTGTTTTACCTCCGGGCACGCTGTACCAGGCCTCTCCCTAGGTGAAGCTAGTGTCTGTCTGTGTGTGTTACCTCCGGGCACGCTGTACCAGGCCCCTCCCTAGGTGAAGCTAGTGTCTGTCTGTGTGTTTTACCTCCGGGCACGCTGTACCAGGCCCCTCCCTAGGTGAAGCTAGTGTCTGTCTGTGTGTTTTACCTCCGGGCACGCTGTACCAGGCCTCTCCATAGGTGAAGCTAGTGTCTGTCTGTGTGTTTTACCTCCGGGCACGCTGTACCAGGCCTCTCCCTAGGTGAAGCTAGTGTCTGTCTGTGTGTTTTACCTCCGGGCACGCTGTACCAGGCCCCTCCATTGGTGAAGCTAGTGTCTGTCTGTGTGTTTTACCTCCGGGCACGCTGTACCAGGCCTCTCCCTAGGTGAAGCTAGTGTCTGTCTGTGTGTTTTACCTCCGGGCACGCTGTACCAGGCCTCTCCCTAGGTGAAGCTAGTGTCTGTCTGTGTGTTTTACCTCCGGGCACGCTGTACCAGGCCCCTCCCTAGGTGAAGCTAGTGTCTGTCTGTGTGTGTTACCTCCGGGCACGCTGTACCAGGCCCCTCCCTAGGTGAAGCTAGTGTCTGTCTGTGTGTTTTACCTCCGGGCACGCTGTACCAGGCCTCTCCCTAGGTGAAGCTAGTGTCTGTCTGTGTGTTTTACCTCCGGGCACGCTGTACCAGGCCTCTCCCTAGGTGAAGCTAGTGTCTGTCTGTGTGTTTTACCTCCGGGCACGCTGTACCAGGCCCCTCCATTAGGTGAAGCTAGTGTCTGTCTGTGTGTTTTACCTCCGGGCACGCTGTACCAGGCCTCTCCATTGGTGAAGCTAGTGTCCGTAGGTGAAGCTAGTGTCTGTCTGTGTGTTTTACCTCCGGGCACGCTGTACCAGGCCCCTCCATTGGAAGCTAGGTGAAGCTAGTGTCTGTCTGTGTGTTTTACCTCCGGGCACGCTGTACCAGGCCTCTCCCTAGGTGAAGCTAGTGTCTGTCTGTGTGTTTTACCTCCGGGCACGCTGTACCAGGCCTCTCCCTAGGTGAAGCTAGTGTCTGTCTGTGTGTTTTACCTCCGGGCACGCTGTACCAGGCCTCTCCCTAGGTGAAGCTAGTGTCTGTCTGTGTGTTTTACCTCCGGGCACGCTGTACCAGGCCTCTCCATTGGTGAAGCTAGTGTCTGTCTGTGTGTTTTACCTCCGGGCACGCTGTACCAGGCCTCTCCCTAGGTGAAGCTAGTGTCTGTCTGTGTGTTTTACCTCCGGGCACGCTGTACCAGGCCCCTCCATT
>NW_025547739.1:0-12500 GCF_905237065.1 Salmo salar
GGGGGAATGGCAGATAGTCAGTAGGATGTGATGTTACTGAGACAGGGGCTAGGGGGATGGCAGATAGTCAGTAGGATGTCATATTACTGAGACAGGGGCTAGGGGGGAATGGCAGATAGTCAGTAGGATGTGATGTAACTGTACTGCTGTAACAGACAGGGTCTGGGGGGAACGGCAGGATGTGATGTAACTGTACTGCTGTAACAGACAGGGTCTGGGGGGGAACGGCAGGATGTGATGTAACTGTACTGCTGTAACAGACAGGGTCTAGGGGGAACGGCAGGATGTGATGTAACTGTACTGCTGTAACAGACAGGGTCTAGGGGGAACGGCAGGATGTGATGTAACTGTACTGCTGTAACAGACAGGGTCTAGGGGGGAACGGCAGGATGTGATGTAACTGTACTGCTGTAACAGACAGGGTCTAGGGGGGAACGGCAGGATGTGATGTAACTGTACTGCTGTAACAGACAGGGTCTAGGGGGGAACGGCAGGATGTGATGTAACTGTACTGCTGTAACAGACAGGGTCTAGGGGGGAACGGCAGGATGTGATGTAACTGTACTGCTGTAACAGACAGGGTCTAGGGGGAACGGCAGGATGTGATGTAACTGTACTGCTGTAACAGACAGGGTCTAGGGGGAACGGCAGGATGTGATGTAACTGTACTGCTGTAACAGACAGGGTCTAGGGGGGAACGGCAGGATGTGATGTAACTGTACTGCTGTAACAGACAGGGTCTAGGGGGGAACGGCAGGATGTGATGTAACTGTACTGCTGTAACAGACAGGGTCTAGGGGGGAACGGCAGGATGTGATGTAACTGTACTGCTGTAACAGACAGGGTCTAGGGGGGAACGGCAGGATGTGATGTAACTGTACTGCTGTAACAGACAGGGTCTAGGGGGGAACGGCAGGATGTGATGTAACTGTACTGCTGTAACAGACAGGGTCTAGGGGGAACGGCAGGATGTGATGTAACTGTACTGCTGTAACAGACAGGGTCTAGGGGGGAACGGCAGGATGTGATGTAACTGTACTGCTGTAACAGACAGGGTCTAGGGGGGAACGGCAGGATGTGATGTAACTGTACTGCTGTAACAGACAGGGTCTAGGGGGGAACGGCAGGATGTGATGTAACTGTACTGCTGTAACAGACAGGGTCTAGGGGGGAACGGCAGGATGTGATGTAACAGCTCATTGAGGATTTGTAGCATCCTGATCAACACAGCAACCATTAGCATGAGGGATTTGACCGCAGGATTAGAGAACAAATCCCCAGTCAGGGACTTACAGTGGGGGGTGGAGTTAGCTACAGCACAGACACAAAGCACAGACACTAACCCACAGCACAGACACACAGCCAGACACTAACCCACAGCACAGACACACAGCCAGACACTAACCCACAGCACAGACACACAGCCAGACACACAGCCAGACACTAACCCACAGCACAGACACACAGCACAGACACACAGCCAGACACTAACCCACAGCACAGACACACAGCACAGACACACAGCCAGACACTAACCCACAGCACAGACACACAGCACAGACACACAGCCAGACACTAACCCACAGCACAGACACACAGCACAGACACACAGCCAGACACTAACCCACAGCACAGACACACAGCACAGACACACAGCCAGACACTAACCCACAGCACAGACACACAGCCAGACACTAACCCACAGCACAGACACACAGCCAGACACTAACCCACAGCACAGACACACAGCCAGACACTAACCCACAGCACAGACACACAGCCAGACACTAACCCACAGCACAGACACACAGCACAGACCCACAGCCAGACACTAACCCACAGCACAGACACACAGCCAGACACTAACCCACAGCACAGACACACAGCCAGACACTAACCCACAGCACAGACACACAGCCAGACACTAACCCACAGCACAGACACACAGCCAGACACTAACCCACAGCACAGACACACAGCCAGACACTAACCCACAGCACAGACACACAGCAGCACAACAGACACTAACCCACAGCACAGACACACAGCCAGACACTAACCCACAGCACAGACACACAGCCAAACACTAACCCACAGCACAGACCCACAGCCAGACACTAACCCACAGCACAGACACAAAGCACAGACACACAGCACAGACACACAGCCAGACACTAACCCACAGCACAGACACACAGCACAGACACTAACCCACAGCACAGACACACAGCACAGACACACAGCCAGACACTAACCCACAGCACAGACACACAGTCAGACACTAACCCACAGCACAGACACACAGCACAGACACACAGCCAGACACTAACCCACAGCACAGACACACAGCACAGACACTAACCCACAGCACAGACACACAGCCAGACACTAACCCACAGCACAGACACACAGCCAGACACTAACCCACAGCACAGACACACAGCACAGACACTAACCCACAGCACAGACACACAGCCAGACACTAACCCACAGCACAGACCCACAGCCAGACCCACAGCCAGACCCACAGACCCACAGCCAGACCCACAGACCCACAGCCAGACCCACAGCCAGACCCACAGCAGCTCTCTGGGGTAATACCAGACAGCTGTGGTGTTTGGAGAATGCAGCAGGCTGTCAGGTCTGTATGGGTCTTATTGATAATGATTCTGGATCACTTAGGGAACCAGCCAGCCAACCAGCCAGCCAACCAGGGAACCAACCAGGCAGCCAACCAGCCGGCCAACCAACAAACTAGCCAGGCAGCAAGCCAACCAACCAACCAACCAGCCAGCCAGCCAGCCAGCCAACCAACTAACCAATCCAGCCAGGCAACCAACCAACCAGCCAGGCAACCAACCAGCCAGCCAACCAGCCAGTCAGCCAGGCAACCAACCAACCAGTCAGCCAGGCAACCAACCAACCAACCAGCCAGCCAGCCAGCCAACCAACCAGCTAACCAGCCAACCAACCAGGCAGGCAGGCAACCAGCCAGGCAGGCAGGCAACCAATCAACCAACCAGCCAGCCAGCCAGCCAACCAACCAGCCAACCAGCCAGCCAACCAACCAGCCAGGCAGGCAGGCAGGCAGGCAACCAACCAACCAACCAGCCAGCCAACCAACCAGCCAGGCAGGCAGGCAGGCAGGCAGGCAGGCAACCAACCAACCAGCCAGCCAGCCAGCCAGGCAACCAACCAACCAACCAGCCAGCCAGTCTTAATGTAATATAATAATCTCTGTTTAGTAGGTCTAGGATCAGTCATCATCTGATCTGGTTAAACACTTGTTGGGTGTTTAAGGAACAAACTAGAACACCTATTTCTCCTTCTCATGGTAATAAGATTTCTCTCTAATTCTACTCATTTGCTTAGACCTGCATTTGCATGTTTCTGTTGTTATAGAAACCTGAGAAAAAGGGGGTGTAGTTGGTTTTTCTGACTGTTGAATAGTGAATGATCTGAATGTTGTTTAACTGGTGGTCTCCAGGACTGGGCTGGAGGTCAGTCACTTCTAACTCAAGAGATAAAATGGTTCAATCTCACTAAGTAGGTGAAGCGATCAGTCACTCACCTCTCTGCTCTTCCTGTATCTCATCCTCCTCCACTTCCTGAATCAGGATCTTCTTGCTTTTACGTCCCTTCTCCGGTTGACTCTGGTTTAGTCTCTTATCCACCTCGACTAGAAGTTTCTGTTGGGCCAGGTTGTGAGAAGGAAAAGCAGAGAAGAAGACTTGGGAACTAGTTCATTCTATTGTTCCATTAGATTCAATTCAAACACAGATGAAGACAGGTGATACAACAGTAGTACCAGTCCATGCTATTCAGGACTTCCTGGATGTAACGTTCCTTTCAAATGTTGACACGACTGAAGATAAATCAACTCCATATCCTTCATTCCAGTCCTGACGGTGACTACGGTACCGTCTGTTGAATAAACAGGAGTCCTGACGGTCTCTACGGTACCGTCTGTTGAATAAACAGGAGTCCTGACGGTCTCTACGGTACCGTCTGTTGAATAAACAGGAGTCCTGACGGTCTCTACGGTACCGTCTGTTGAATAAACAGGAGTCCTGACGGTCACTACGGTACCGTCTGTTGAATAAACAGGAGTCCTGACGGTCACTACGGTACCGTCTGTTGAATAAACAGGAGTCCTGGTCTCTACGGTACCGTCTGTTGAATAAACAGGAGTCCTGACGGTCTCTACGGTACCGTCTGTTGAATAAACAGGAGTCCTGACGGTCTCTACGGTACCGTCTGTTGAATAAACAGGAGTCCTGGTCTCTACGGTACCGTCTGTTGAATAAACAGGAGTCCTGGTCTCTACGGTACCGTCTGTTGAATAAACAGGAGTCCTGACGGTCTCTACGGTACCGTCTGTTGAATAAACAGGAGTCCTGGTCTCTACGGTACCGTCTGTTGAATAAACAGGAGTCCTGGTCACTACGGTACCGTCTGTTGAATAAACAGGAGTCCTGGTCACTACGGTACCGTCTGTTGAATAAACAGGAGTCCTGACGGTCTCTACGGTACCGTCTGTTGAATAAACAGGAGTCCTGGTCACTACGGTACCGTCTGTTGAATAAACAGGAGTCCTGACGGTCTCTACGGTACCGTCTGTTGAATAAACAGGAGTCCTGACGGTCTCTACGGTACCGTCTGTTGAATAAACAGGAGTCCTGACGGTCACTACGGTACCGTCTGTTGAATAAACAGGAGTCCTGGTCTCTACGGTACCGTCTGTTGAATAAACAGGAGTCCTGACGGTCTCTACGGTACCGTCTGTTGAATAAACAGGAGTCCTGGTCTCTACGGTACCGTCTGTTGAATAAACAGGAGTCCTGGTCTCTACGGTACCGTCTGTTGAATAAACAGGAGTCCTGACGGTCTCTACGGTACCGTCTGTTGAATAAACAGGAGTCCTGACGGTCACTACGGTACCGTCTGTTGAATAAACAGGAGTCCTGGTCACTACGGTACCGTCTGTTGAATAAACAGGAGTCCTGACGGTCTCTACGGTACCGTCTGTTGAATAAACAGGAGTCCTGACGGTCTCTACGGTACCGTCTGTTGAATAAACAGGAGTCCTGACGGTCACTACGGTACCGTCTGTTGAATAAACAGGAGTCCTGACGGTCTCTACGGTACCGTCTGTTGAATAAACAGGAGTCCTGGTCACTACGGTACCGTCTGTTGAATAAACAGGAGTCCTGGTCTCTACGGTACCGTCTGTTGAATAAACAGGAGTCCTGGTCACTACGGTACCGTCTGTTGAATAAACAGGAGTCCTGGTCTCTACGGTACCGTCTGTTGAATAAACAGGAGTCCTGACGGTCTCTACGGTACCGTCTGTTGAATAAACAGGAGTCCTGACGGTCACTACGGTACCGTCTGTTGAATAAACAGGAGTCCTGACGGTCACTACGGTACCGTCTGTTGAATAAACAGGAGTCCTGACGGTCACTACGGTACCGTCTGTTGAATAAACAGGAGTCCTGACGGTCTCTACGGTACCGTCTGTTGAATAAACAGGAGTCCTGACGGTCTCTACGGTACCGTCTGTTGAATAAACAGGAGTCCTGGTCTCTACGGTACCGTCTGTTGAATAAACAGGAGTCCTGGTCTCTACGGTACCGTCTGTTGAATAAACAGGAGTCCTGGTCTCTACGGTACCGTCTGTTGAATAAACAGGAGTCCTGGTCTCTACGGTACCGTCTGTTGAATAAACAGGAGTCCTGACGGTCTCTACGGTACCGTCTGTTGAATAAACAGGAGTCCTGACGGTCACTACGGTACCGTCTGTTGAATAAACAGGAGTCCTGGTCACTACGGTACCGTCTGTTGAATAAACAGGAGTCCTGGTCACTACGGTACCGTCTGTTGAATAAACAGGAGTCCTGACGGTCACTAAGGTACCGTCTGTTGAATAAACAGGAGTCCTGGTCTCTACGGTACCGTCTGTTGAATAAACAGGAGTCCTGGTCTCTACGGTACCGTCTGTTGAATAAACAGGAGTCCTGACGGTCACTACGGTACCGTCTGTTGAATAAACAGGAGTCCTGACGGTCTCTACGGTACCGTCTGTTCAATAAACAGGAGTCCTGACAGTCACTACGGTACCGTCTGTTGAATAAACAGGAGTCCTGACGGTCTCTACGGTACCGTCTGTTGAATAAACAGGAGTCCTGGTCTCTACGGTACCGTCTGTTGAATAAACAGGAGTCCTGGTCACTACGGTACCGTCTGTTGAATAAACAGGAGTCCTGGTCACTACGGTACCGTCTGTTGAATAAACAGGAGTCCTGACGGTCTCTACGGTACCGTCTGTTGAATAAACAGGAGTCCTGACGGTCACTACGGTACCGTCTGTTGAATAAACAGGAGTCCTGACGGTCTCTACGGTACCGTCTGTTGAATAAACAGGAGTCCTGGTCACTACGGTACCGTCTGTTGAATAAACAGGAGTCCTGACGGTCGCTACGGTACCGTCTGTTGAATAAACAGGACTCCTGCGGTCTCTACGGTACCGTCTGTTGAATAAACAGGAGTCCTGGTCTCTACGGTACCGTCTGTTGAATAAACAGGAGTCCTGGTCACTACGGTACCGTCTGTTGAATAAACAGGAGTCCTGACGGTCACTACGGTACCGTCTGTTGAATAAACAGGAGTCCTGGTCACTACGGTACCGTCTGTTGAATAAACAGGAGTCCTGACGGTCACTACGGTACCGTCTGTTGAATAAACAGGAGTCCTGACGGTCTCTACGGTACCGTCTGTTGAATAAACAGGAGTCCTGACGGTCTCTACGGTACCGTCTGTTGAATAAACAGGAGTCCTGACGGTCACTACGGTACCGTCTGTTGAATAAACAGGAGTCCTGGTCACTACGGTACCGTCTGTTGAATAAACAGGAGTCCTGACGGTCTCTACGGTACCGTCTGTTGAATAAACAGGAGTCCTGACGGTCGCTACGGTACCGTCTGTTGAATAAACAGGAGTCCTGGTCTCTACGGTACCGTCTGTTGAATAAACAGGAGTCCTGACGGTCTCTACGGTACCGTCTGTTGAATAAACAGGAGTCCTGGTCACTACGGTACAGTCTGTTGAATAAACAGGAGTCCTGACGGTCACTACGGTACCGTCTGTTGAATAAACAGGAGTCCTGACGGTCACTACGGTACCGTCTGTTGAATAAACAGGAGTCCTGACGGTCACTACGGTACCGTCTGTTGAATAAACAGGAGTCCTGGTCTCTACGGTACCGTCTGTTGAATAAACAGGAGTCCTGACGGTCTCTACGGTACCGTCTGTTGAATAAACAGGAGTCCTGGTCTCTACGGTACCGTCTGTTGAATAAACAGGAGTCCTGACGGTCTCTACGGTACCGTCTGTTGAATAAAAAGGAGTCCTGACGGTCTCTACGGTACCGTCTGTTGAATAAACAGGAGTCCTGACGGTCTCTACGGTACCGTCTGTTGAATAAACAGGAGTCCTGGTCACTACGGTACCGTCTGTTGAATAAACAGGAGTCCTGACGGTCTCTACGGTACCGTCTGTTGAATAAACAGGAGTCCTGACGGTCACTACGGTACCGTCTGTTGAATAAACAGGAGTCCTGGTCACTACGGTACCGTCTGTTGAATAAACAGGAGTCCTGACGGTCTCTACGGTACCGTCTGTTGAATAAACAGGAGTCCTGACGGTCTCTACGGTACCGTCTGTTGAATAAACAGGAGTCCTGGTCTCTACGGTACCGTCTGTTGAATAAACAGGAGTCCTGACGGTCTCTACGGTACCGTCTGTTGAATAAACAGGAGTCCTGACGGTCTCTACGGTACCGTCTGTTGAATAAACAGGAGTCCTGGTCTCTACGGTACCGTCTGTTGAATAAACAGGAGTCCTGGTCACTACGGTACCGTCTGTTGAATAAACAGGAGTCCTGACGGTCTCTACGGTACCGTCTGTTGAATAAACAGGAGTCCTGGTCTCTACGGTACCGTCTGTTGAATAAACAGGAGTCCTGACGGTCTCTACGGTACCGTCTGTTGAATAAACAGGAGTCCTGACGGTCACTACGGTACCGTCTGTTGAATAAACAGGAGTCCTGACGGTCTCTACGGTACCGTCTGTTGAATAAACAGGAGTCCTGGTCACTACGGTACCGTCTGTTGAATAAACAGGAGTCCTGACGGTCTCTACGGTACCGTCTGTTGAATAAACAGGAGTCCTGACGGTCACTACGGTACCGTCTGTTGAATAAACAGGAGTCCTGGTCTCTACGGTACCGTCTGTTGAATAAACAGGAGTCCTGGTCACTACGGTACCGTCTGTTGAATAAACAGGAGTCCTGACGGTCTCTACGGTACCGTCTGTTGAATAAACAGGAGTCCTGGTCTCTACGGTACCGTCTGTTGAATAAACAGGAGTCCTGGTCACTACGGTACCGTCTGTTGAATAAACAGGAGTCCTGGTCGCTACGGTACCGTCTGTTGAATAAACAGGAGTCCTGACGGTCTCTACGGTACCGTCTGTTGAATAAACAGGAGTCCTGGTCACTACGGTACCGTCTGTTGAATAAACAGGAGTCCTGACGGTCACTACGGTACCGTCTGTTGAATAAACAGGAGTCCTGGTCTCTACGGTACCGTCTGTTGAATAAACAGGAGTCCTGGTCTCTACGGTACCGTCTGTTGAATAAACAGGAGTCCTGACGGTCACTACGGTACCGTCTGTTGAATAAACAGGAGTCCTGACGGTCTCTACGGTACCGTCTGTTGAATAAACAGGAGTCCTGACGGTCACTACGGTACCGTCTGTTGAATAAACAGGAGTCCTGACGGTCTCTACGGTACCGTCTGTTGAATAAACAGGAGTCCTGGTCTCTACGGTACCGTCTGTTGAATAAACAGGAGTCCTGGTCACTACGGTACCGTCTGTTGAATAAACAGGAGTCCTGGTCACTACGGTACCGTCTGTTGAATAAACAGGAGTCCTGACGGTCTCTACGGTACCGTCTGTTGAATAAACAGGAGTCCTGACGGTCACTACGGTACCGTCTGTTGAATAAACAGGAGTCCTGACGGTCTCTACGGTACCGTCTGTTGAATAAACAGGAGTCCTGGTCACTACGGTACCGTCTGTTGAATAAACAGGAGTCCTGACGGTCTCTACGGTACCGTCTGTTGAATAAACAGGAGTCCTGACGGTCTCTACGGTACCGTCTGTTGAATAAACAGGAGTCCTGGTCTCTACGGTACCGTCTGTTGAATAAACAGGAGTCCTGGTCACTACGGTACCGTCTGTTGAATAAACAGGAGTCCTGACGGTCACTACGGTACCGTCTGTTGAATAAACAGGAGTCCTGGTCACTACGGTACCGTCTGTTGAATAAACAGGAGTCCTGACGGTCACTACGGTACCGTCTGTTGAATAAACAGGAGTCCTGACGGTCGCTACGGTACCGTCTGTTCAATAAACAGGAGTCCTGACGGTCACTACGGTACCGTCTGTTGAATAAACAGGAGTCCTGACGGTCACTACGGTACCGTCTGTTGAATAAACAGGAGTCCTGGTCTCTACGGTACCGTCTGTTGAATAAACAGGAGTCCTGACGGTCTCTACGGTACCGTCTGTTGAATAAACAGGAGTCCTGACGGTCGCTACGGTACCGTCTGTTGAATAAACAGGAGTCCTGACGGTCACTACGGTACCGTCTGTTGAATAAACAGGAGTCCTGACGGTCGATACGGTACCGTCTGTTGAATAAACAGGAGTCCTGGTCTCTACGGTACCGTCTGTTGAATAAACAGGAGTCCTGACGGTCTCTACGGTACCGTCTGTTGAATAAACAGGAGTCCTGGTCACTACGGTACCGTCTGTTGAATAAACAGGAGTCCTGACGGTCACTACGGTACCGTCTGTTGAATAAACAGGAGTCCTGACGGTCTCTACGGTACCGTCTGTTGAATAAACAGGAGTCCTGACGGTCACTACGGTACCGTCTGTTGAATAAACAGGAGTCCTGGTCTCTACGGTACCGTCTGTTGAATAAACAGGAGTCCTGACGGTCTCTACGGTACCGTCTGTTGAATAAACAAGAGTCCTGGTCGCTACGGTACCGTCTGTTGAATAAACAGGAGTCCTGACGGTCTCTACGGTACCGTCTGTTGAATAAACAGGAGTCCTGACGGTCACTACGGTACCGTCTGTTGAATAAACAGGAGTCCTGGTCACTACGGTACCGTCTGTTGAATAAACAGGAGTCCTGACGGTCTCTACGGTACCGTCTGTTGAATAAACAGGAGTCCTGGTCTCTACGGTACCGTCTGTTGAATAAACAGGAGTCCTGACGGTCTCTACGGTACCGTCTGTTGAATAAACAGGAGTCCTGACGGTCTCTACGGTACCGTCTGTTGAATAAACAGGAGTCCTGGTCTCTACGGTACCGTCTGTTGAATAAACAGGAGTCCTGGTCACTACGGTACCGTCTGTTGAATAAACAGGAGTCCTGACGGTCTCTACGGTACCGTCTGTTGAATAAACAGGAGTCCTGGTCTCTACGGTACCGTCTGTTGAATAAACAGGAGTCCTGACGGTCTCTACGGTACCGTCTGTTGAATAAACAGGAGTCCTGGTCACTACGGTACCGTCTGTTGAATAAACAGGAGTCCTGACGGTCTCTACGGTACCGTCTGTTGAATAAACAGGAGTCCTGGTCACTACGGTACCGTCTGTTGAATAAACAGGAGTCCTGACGGTCTCTACGGTACCGTCTGTTGAATAAACAGGAGTCCTGACGGTCACTACGGTCCCGTCTGTTGAATAAACAGGAGTCCTAGGTCTCTACGGTACCGTCTGTTGAATAAACAGGAGTCCTGGTCACTACGGTACCGTCTGTTGAATAAACAGGAGTCCTGACGGTCTCTACGGTACCGTCTGTTGAATAAACAGGAGTCCTGGTCTCTACGGTACCGTCTGTTGAATAAACAGGAGTCCTGGTCACTACGGTACCGTCTGTTGAATAAACAGGAGTCCTGGTCGCTACGGTACCGTCTGTTGAATAAACAGGAGTCCTGACGGTCACTACGGTACCGTCTGTTGAATAAACAGGAGTCCTGGTCACTACGGTACCGTCTGTTGAATAAACAGGAGTCCTGACGGTCACTACGGTACCGTCTGTTGAATAAACAGGAGTCCTGGTCTCTACGGTACCGTCTGTTGAATAAACAGGAGTCCTGGTCTCTACGGTACCGTCTGTTGAATAAACAGGAGTCCTGACGGTCTCTACGGTACCGTCTGTTGAATAAACAGGAGTCCTGAGGTCTCTACGGTACCGTCTGTTGAATAAACAGGAGTCCTGACGGTCACTACGGTACCGTCTGTTGAATAAACAGGAGTCCTGACGGTCTCTACGGTACCGTCTGTTGAATAAACAGGAGTCCTGGTCTCTACGGTACCGTCTGTTGAATAAACAGGAGTCCTGGTCACTACGGTACCGTCTGTTGAATAAACAGGAGTCCTGGTCACTACGGTACCGTCTGTTGAATAAACAGGAGTCCTGGTCTCTACGGTACCGTCTGTTGAATAAACAGGAGTCCTGACGGTCACTACGGTACCGTCTGTTGAATAAACAGGAGTCCTGACGGTCTCTACGGTACCGTCTGTTGAATAAACAGGAGTCCTGGTCACTACGGTACCGTCTGTTGAATAAACAGGAGTCCTGACGGTCTCTACGGTACCGTCTGTTGAATAAACAGGAGTCCTGCGGTCTCTACGGTACCGTCTGTTGAATAAACAGGAGTCCTGGTCTCTACGGTACCGTCTGTTGAATAAACAGGAGTCCTGGTCACTACGGTACCGTCTGTTGAATAAACAGGAGTCCTGACGGTCACTACGGTACCGTCTGTTGAATAAACAGGAGTCCTGGTCACTACGGTACCGTCTGTTGAATAAACAGGAGTCCTGACGGTCACTACGGTACCGTCTGTTGAATAAACAGGAGTCCTGACGGTCTCTACGGTACCGTCTGTTGAATAAACAGGAGTCCTGACGGTCACTACGGTACCGTCTGTTGAATAAACAGGAGTCCTGACGGTCACTACGGTACCGTCTGTTGAATAAACAGGAGTCCTGGTCACTACGGTACCGTCTGTTGAATAAACAGGAGTCCTGACGGTCTCTACGGTACCGTCTGTTGAATAAACAGGAGTCCTTGGTCTCTACGGTACCGTCTGTTCAATAAACAGGAGTCCTGACGGTCACTACGGTACCGTCTGTTGAATAAACAGGAGTCCTGACGGTCTCTACGGTACCGTCTGTTGAATAAACAGGAGTCCTGGTCTCTACGGTACCGTCTGTTGAATAAACAGGAGTCCTGACGGTCTCTACGGTACCGTCTGTTGAATAAACAGGAGTCCTGGTCACTACGGTACCGTCTGTTGAATAAACAGGAGTCCTGACGGTCACTACGGTACCGTCTGTTGAATAAACAGGAGTCCTGA